>NC_048429.1:17010292-17024078 GCF_013103735.1 Etheostoma cragini
CCCCCCCCCCCCCCCCCCCCCCTTTCATGTATCTCTTTAGCTGTTTGAGTGAAGGAAAACACCCTGAAAAATATCTTAAAAGAATTAGAATACAGGTGCACATTACGTTTCAGTTCTCATTTGTTTGTCAAAGTGAAGAGCAGTGACATAGTTTGTGTAAGAGCTCCGACTCTGCTTCCCAGGAGTGGACGAATGTTTATAAAGTGGAGTCAGAGAAAATGTCAGCATGAACATACCTTCAGTTCTGAAAATGCACCTCCAGCTTTCGTCAGTCAACGTTACAGTAAACAGTGCTTTACAGTCAGTTGTTTGTGTGAGAAGTGTTTTGCATATTCATTTCTCTTCTCCCTTCTTTTCAGGACCTCATTCGGGATCAGGGCTTGCCAAGGTCCGATGGAGGTAAGGCTCAGAGGAGACTCTCTCTGTGGCTTTAATCCCACCATCCCGCGTCTGCGTGCTCTCGGTCTTATGTGTGTGGGTGGGGTGGGGTGCATGTGTGTCTGAAGTCAAGTCACTGAGTGCAGTAGATGAGAATGCACATTTATTCCCATCTGTAGTTTAGGGTTTATGGAAGAGCAGAACTTCCAGTTCCAGACCTCGTTTCTCTTTCTTATTCTGAGCTGCTCTTCCAGGCCGAGCTCATGCTAATACTCACAGCTAGCTGCTTTATCTTTCAGCTTCATTACAAAGGGTTAGTGCAAATAAAATCACCAAAGGTTTGTCCGTAAATCAGGGTTCTGTTGATTCATGGTTGATTAGGCCACATACTTTTGATAAAGGAACTAATTTGAGTTCAGAAACAGGTCATATCCTAAATGTCCTAGAAACATAGCATCTTGGGCCACTTCGTAGTGTCGGACCAGCAAGAGTTCAACATTTTGGGAAATAAAGGTATATGCTTTCTTTTTACAAGTACCACTCACTCTAAGTTGGAGATCAGGTGGGCCCCCCCCCCCCCCCCCCGTGGTATGGTCGCTCCTCTACAGATGTTTGGACATTATGTAGATCTGTAAAGTGGATGTTAAGTGAGCATTAAGTGTAATTTAAAGAACAAACTAAATCAAGTAATTAGACCTAGAAATAGTATTGACCTCATTAGGCATATAGCATGTCTAACCTATTGCAGGCAATGGCGGTTGTTAAAAATAAGATATTAGTCAAACTCAGCATTGTTAAGGAGGAAAAACCTATGATGTGCCATTTAGGCCATATATATAGCAATGCAGATCTTTTGGGTTATACGAGAAAGAGTGACTTTTTTGGCTTTGTGCTCCACTGAGCAATTGAACGAACAGGGTTCCGCCTCCAACGCTGTATTCAGTTGTCTTTATACATCCATGGATTTCCACCTGCTTCCCGTCTTTAAGCTAGGCTAACCGCATCCTGACTCAGGCCCCTGTGCTTAACACACAGACATGACATTGATATCAATCTGAACATTTCACTGAGAAAGAAAGCAAATGCAAGCATTTCCCGAAATGTATTCCATCCATCTTAAAGTAAATGTAGCCGTGTGAAAGCTGACGAGCATCTGTAGTGTGGGAGGAGGCCTCTCCGCTGGTTAGTAAAAGGTGAGAGGGGCAGGGGGAGTAGCAGTGATGGTCTGTCTGTTTCTCTTTGCCCTGCAGCCCCCCCGACCCACCCCGCCCGCTGCTTGAGGAAGCACCGAACACGGACCTCAAGCCCCCTCCTATACTCCTACCCCAATGACATAGTGTTTGATTTTGAGCCCGAACCTGTTTTCCGAGGTAGTTAGGCCTCTGTGTGTTCCTGTGTCCTTCACCTTTCCACACCTCCTCACCACACACCAACACCCGCCCTGTGTCACATTCACTGTGTTCCCCCCCCCCCCCTCCCTCCTTCTCCCCTATATGTCCTCACATGTTCTCTGAACCACACACTCCTGCTCTGATCTTACACTCCTGTAAGTCTAGCGCTGGGGCTTGCTGAAATGCTCCTCATCATCAAGTCATGTTAACAGGCATTAATAATCAATAAGCGTTCTGACACCAGGCTTTGGTCACATTCAAAATGCACTCATACAAACTCACTCACTCTGGGAAGGCACACACCAAACTGCATTTGTTTAGATGGCTGCTTGATTTAATAGAGAACATTATCACCATGACTTCAAGTATTTAAAGGGTAAGTTCGCCATAAATATGTCATTGCTTACCTCATCAATGAAATTTGGACAGTGTGTTATGTCTATTGGGGCTTGCAATAATTCAGACCAAAAATCCGTCTGCAGTATATATTCTCTGTATGTCTGTCTAAAAAGGAAACTCCGATGCTATATTTGTGGCCTACATAGTTTTAAAGATATGTTTGCACCAAACATGTAAAGAAGCTAGTCCCAAATGTTTCTGACTGATAAACTGCTAGCCGTCGGACAAAAAAATTGTGCTATATTTAAAATGGTTAGATAATTGTAGCTATAGTTGTAAAAGGAGCTACTGCCTGCTCGGAAAGTCACAAAGTTCAGATGATGTCGTACGCTAACTCACATGGAGTTGTAATGAAAGGCTTTGCATATTCATAAAATATTACAAATTTAAAAGATTGAACACCTAATAAAGTGAAGTCAAACTAAGTGTAACTGACTCAAACTAGCTCAAATGTTAGCTTTGTCTATTATGTAAGCTGGGACAGTTGATGCATCTAAACCTACCTGTCCTTTCACAACTTTTTGACATAGACTGTTGTATGGGGGGGGGGGGTGATAATGTCTAACATAGAGACAATCATCTCACATCTAATCTTAAAGACTATATAAAGACTGGGAATCTTGCAGGGTCACACTCTGCGAGACTACAACTAGATTAGTTTTGAAAATTTAAACAGGCTAGCTAGCGTTAGCTTCTAACGCTAGGGAAAGTCGGCAGGTTTCCTGTTATGCCATACACGCAGATGAATGTAGCCAGTCCCTGGAGGTCTGCGTTTATCTGCTGGGAAAACTCCCATGGATGAGTCGCTTCAGAAGGGTTGAATATCAGCTACTTTACCTCTCTAGCTTAGCCATAGCAACCATAAACACCACTTGCTCTAGCCATTAGCTGCTTCCTGTTTGGTGCTAGAAGAAGCACACCCATTGGTTGTCTACAATGCTCACATGATTCACCTTCACTACCAAGACTCAGGATCATATCAAACACGTTTGATTTTTGTCTCAACTCCCAGACGATAAAAAGACTGACTGGGACTGCGTTTTAGGACTTTACCCCAAACAATGGAGAGGGTGGGAGCGCCCCCACTATAGAAAGACTCTTTCTTTAGGATTTTATTCTAATATTGGAAATTAGCCTGCACCAATGGAATCGCTTGGAAACTCATTTGGTGTGAGGTCGGCGTAAGTCTCGCATGTGCAAGTCACAGTTGAGTCAGACAAACCTCTGATGATCTACCCCAGTTTCCACATCAGTTTAAAAAGGCAGTTGGTTTTCTAGATCTTTAACTAGCTAAATAATCATATAAAAAGATAAATCTCTTATCATACCTTTCTTTGAGAGTTCTGTAGTCACGGATGAGCCGCGGGTTTTTTAACATTAATATGAGTCCCCCCAGCCTGACTATGGTCCCCCAGTGGCTAGAAATGGTGATAGGTGTAAACCGAGCCCTGGGTATCCTGCTCTGCCTTTGAGAAAATGAAAGCTCAGATGGGCTGATCTGGTATCTTGCCCCTTATGAGGTCATAATAGGCTAGGTTACCTCCCCTTTTGTCTGCTTTGCCCGCCCAGAGATTTTTGACCCACCCATGTGGGAGAGAGACATGGCTTTCTAACAAGTAAAAGTGGCAGTTGATCAAGGCCATACCCCCAGCCTCAACCTCTCCCCCCCCCCCCCTCTCTCCTCCTCTAAAGCTGCAGACTCAGAAATGGCAAATTTTGGCAAAATTAAGAAAAGCTCATTGTGGAACTGGCTCTAGGGGCTGTAATTCTGAACCAAGGTTGCATTTTGGGAAAGAGACTTCAGATACAGTACTAGGGGACCACTAAGGTCTATGTAAAAGAGACTTCAGATACAGTATTAAGGAACCACTCAGGCCTATATGAAAGACTTCAGATAAAGCATTAGGGAACCACTAAGGTCTATATAAAAGAGATTTGAGATACAGAATTAGGGGACCACTAAGGCCTATATGAAAGACTTCAGATAAAGCATTAGGGAACCACTAAGGTCTATATAAAAGAGACTTCAGATACAGTATTAGCAAACCATTCATCTCTATATAAAAGAGACTTCAGATACAGTACTAGGGGACCACTAAGGGTTATATAAAAGATACTTTGGATACAGTATTAGGGACCAACTAAGGTCTATATAAAAGAGACTTTAGATACAGTATTAGGGGTCTATATAAAAGCATCCAAAGAGCACCATGTCATAGGACCTTTTAAATGTGGCACAAGCCAAAACGGAGCATGTAAATTGAAAAAATAACTATAGATGATTTATAATTTAGAAGCTAAGCTGGCAGTTTCACCCTGCTGTAGTCTTTGTGCTAACATGCTAACATGCCTGGGACCTATCTGTGTACTCAACAATAGTTTAAAACCCTCCAGTTCCATTGAAGAGACGACAAGTTAAAAATCTTTCTCTTTTCCGATCGTTGTAACAGCCACTATGGTCCTGGCAGAAGCAGTTAATAGCCGTGAAATCTAGATTAATAAACCATTAACTGCCATCCAACCAAGCCCCCCCCTCACCTCTCCTCTGCATGTGACCAAACACACAACTGAAAAGCTCCTCGTTGTTTACTCTTCTGATTTTTTTTTTTCCACCTTCTCTTTTTTAACTATCCAACTCACCTGTCTTTCTTTTTATTTCTCCCCCCTTCCCCCGATCTCCCTGCAGGCTCCACTACCGGGCTGTCGGCCACGCCCCCTGCCTCTCTGCCTGGCTCTTTGACCAGCGTCAAGGTTCCACAGAAGTCGCCGTGCCAACAGAGGGAGCGCAAGTCGTCGTCCTCGTCTGAGGACCGCAATAAGATGGTGAGACCCTGTCCCAGATATTGGTCTGTCTGGAGTCCGTTGTGTGTGTGCACATGCTGACTGAGTGCCCTGTGGAACAGAAAACCCTGGGGAGAAGGGACTCGAGCGACGACTGGGAGATCCCCGAGGGCCAGATCACTCTGGGCCAGAGAATCGGCTCTGGATCCTTTGGAACTGTCTTCAAGGGGAAGTGGCATGGTAAGAGCAATGCTGGTGGGGAAAAAATAATCGATTCTTAGATGCATCGCGATTCTCCACCTTTAAACATGACTGAGCCTCTTACATGTAAGATCACTGAGAGAGAAGGTGACTTTCACAAGCATCTTTAAGGCTTAAGCATGGAATGACTACAAAATAAAAACCTCAGTAGACAAAACATTTCATTAAGACTTGTGTGTGACAAATATGTCCAAATCTAAGCTTGGCAAAATGGGTAGCAAAATTAGATTTATATGTATATTTTTAAAACCCACACATGGAAATGTACATAAAAAAACTTGTTGCATTGAGATGCGTCAACAATCGGTTTAGGATCGAATCGTGAGGTCCCAAGACATGAGGAAGGTGTGCAAGTCCCAGGACAGGTTGTCAGCTACGTAAACCCCCAGAAACTTTGTGTGTTTTGCAGTCCCAATGAAGTCTCTTTCCCAAAATTCAGCCTTGGTTCAGAATAAGCCAGTCCTACAACGAGCTTTCCTTAGGATGTGCCATTTTTGAGTCTGTAGCTATTGAGGAGGGGGCGGGGGGTGGCCTTGAACAACTGTCATATATCTCGATTGAAAGCAATGATGTCTCTCTGTGCGGGCAAAGTGGAGGAAGGGGAGGTAACCTTGCCCCTTATGACCTCATAAGGGGAAGATTCCAGATTGGCCAATCATTGGCCATCTGGTCTTTTATTTTCTTAAAGGCAGAGCAGGATACCCAGGGCTCGGTTTACATCTATAACCATTTCTAGTCACTGGGGGACCATAGGCAGGCTGGGGGAAATCCTTAATGTTAAAAAACTCATAAAGTGAAATCTTCATGCCATGGGACCTTTTAAGGTCAGAATATGTGTTAAGATTCTACAAACAAGTAATGCAATACAGCTGTGTTTGTGCAACATGTCTTTGCAGTAAAAGCTGGCATATTTCAATACCTGACATGTGGTCTGTCTCCGCCCAGGTGACGTGGCGGTGAAGATGTTGAACGTCACAGCTCCCACACCGCAGCAGCTTCAGGCCTTCAAGAACGAAGTAGGAGTTCTCAGGTAACTTCTTAGACTAGGTAAACCCCAACCAATCAGGCCGGAAACCTGCAGATATTTACTATCCTCCTATCGTTACAAATCTGCTGGGACCAATCACAAACTGGCTATCTACCTTTTGGCGTGTTTAACACAATGTCGATGGAAAAGCGACCAAGAAGCTTCTTGTTTACGTTCAACATGGCGGCCACTGAACGCCCCTGAAGCGCAGACACCCAGTGATGCCGCTGTCGCTGCTACATCACCCGGATCGTTGGTCTGATTGGTCTGATATAGTCCTTTTTTCCTTTTAGTATGGCAAAATCATTACATGATGTAATCATCATTACATTTAACCCTCCTGTTGTTCTTGGGTCAAATTTGACCCCTTTAAAAAATGTCTATATCTGAAATATGGGCCTCTTTTTAACCAAATTACCACAAAAAATGGATTTGATTCCATGAATGTTCTTGGCAAATACAATTGATCACTTTCATTCCCGAATAAATTCATGTGAATGTTCATCTGAACTTAACTTTTAGTCAAAATAAGGAATAATGTCTGCTTTTTTAACAAATTCCGAAAAATTGTGTAAAACTAGTGGTAGTAAGGCGGTGTTATCCATCCATCCATCTTCATCCACTTATCCGGTAACGGGTCGCGGGGGCAGCAGCTCCAGTAGGGGACCCCAAACTTCCCTTTCCCGAGCCACATCAACCAGCTCCGACTGGGGGATCCCGAAGCGTTCCCAGGCCAGGTTGGAGATATAATCTCTCCACCTAGTCCTGGCTCTCCTCCCAGCTGGACGTGCCTGGAACACCTCCCTAGGGAGGCGCCCGGGAGGCATCCTTACCAGATGGCCAAACCACCTCAACCGACTCCTTTCAACGCGAAGGAGCAGCGGCTCTACTCCGAGCTCCTCTCGGATGTCTGAGCTTCTCACCCTATCTCTAAGGGAGACGCCAGCCACCCTCCAGAGGAAACCCATTTCGGCCGCTTGTAACCTTGATCTCGTTCTTTCGGTCATGACCCAGCATTCATGACCATAGGTGAGGGTAGGAACGAAAATTGCCTGGTAGATCGAAAGCTTTGCCTTCTGGTTCAGCTCTCTTTTCGTCACAACGGTGCGATAAACGGAATGTATTATCGCACCGGCTGCTCCGATTCTCCGACCAATCTCCCGCTCCATGGTCCCCTCACTCGCAAACAAGACCACACGGTACTTAAACTCCTTCACTTGAGCAAAGGACTCACTCCCCTGCAACCCCTCCCTGCCCCGACTACGCCTCGATATCCTGTCCATATATATTACAAACAAGATTGGTGACATAGCGCAGCCCTGGCGGAGGCCAACCATCACCTGGAACGAGTCCGACTTACTGCCGAGAACCCGGACACCCCCACACACACTCCCACAATTTCTCCCGGGGGACCCGGTCATTCGCCTTCTCAAATCCACAAAACACATGTAGACTGGTTGGGCATACTCCCAGGCCCCCTCCAAGATCCTTGCGGTGTTAGTGAAAACTAAAACAAAAGTCTGGGGAAATAAATGACAAAAAGGTCAAGTCTTTGTCACTTTTTCACCCGGGCGAACAACAAAAGAGTTAAAACAAAGGTCCGGTATATTACTGTGGTATTTATTTAAACTAATACTTGTGTATGTCTGCATCAGCCAGTTATATTGGAGTAGCTGTAAATGAGAGTGTGCTCTTTTTTCACCTTTCATACTGCCATACAAACGAAGATTGGATTACTGAAGGATCATCCTTTGGACAAAGCTATACAAAACTGCAGTGCGGCACTGCTGTTGTTTCATCGACCTAATTTGTGTGTGTGTTTGCATGTATGTGCGTGCTCTAGGAAAACGCGTCATGTGAACATCCTGCTGTTCATGGGCTACACCACCAAGCCTCAGCTGGCCATCGTCACCCAGTGGTGTGAAGGCTCCAGTCTGTACCACCACCTGCACATCATCGAGACCAAGTTTGAGATGATTAAGCTGATTGACATCGCCCGGCAGACCGCTCAGGGCATGGAGTGAGTCCCCCCCCACACACACACACACACACACACACACACACACACACACAGATCCAGACAGTCTGATGTGTGCTCGGTCTAAACTCTTTGCTCTTTTTCTCCTTAGTTACCTGCATGCCAAATCCATCATCCACAGAGATCTGAAGAGCAACAGTATCCTTTTGGGACATTTCACTTAATCAGTCCATCTTCATGCTGCGGCCTTTCTGTTCTCCCAATTAAATTTGAAATCTTTTCAAAGGATGATAATTTAGATTTTTATTTTCACTGATACCTGACCCCTGTAAACCGATTATTAACCGCTAACCGGAAAGCAGGCCCAGTTCATCCGTCCAGAACATTGCCACTGTCAAGATAGAACAGAGGGAAAAGCCTAAAAAAATTATTCTTAAATTAAACTAATTCTCACGGTCGGTTAACGTTTAAACTCTTAGTCATTAGAAGAAGAGATCGCTTCCTTGACCTCCTTTCTTCCAGATATTTTCCTCCACGAGGATCTTACTGTGAAAATCGGGGACTTTGGTCTGGCTACGGTCAAGTCCCGCTGGAGCGGCTCACACCAGTTTGAACAGCTGTCTGGCTCGATCCTGTGGATGGTCAGTGTCCCCCTCCTGAAGTCTTACATTTCTTGAGTTTGTTCTTTATTATGAAAAAAAAAAGCATTTGGTGCTATCCGGCGGCCTGCAGTCCAGTAAGTGTATACACTGTGCTATCTCCCAGGCTCCGGAGGTGATCCGACTGCAGGACAAGAACCCCTACAGCTTCCAGTCAGACGTCTACGCGTTCGGCATTGTGCTGTACGAGCTGATGTCCGGAGCACTGCCCTACTCCAACATCAACAACCGAGACCAGGTACAATGAATCCCATTCCCGTTTTAATATCTGGACAACAGGTTTTATTTCTTCATAGCGAGCAGAAGACAGCTTCGCAGCTCGCTGGTTACACTTGTACCAACACCCCCTCACGCATGGTGAGCTATGCAATGTGACGTCTGAACCAAGTGAGCAGGAAATACACAGCAACCATTTGCAAATGTGGATCCATCTGCTTTATCGTAACAGACCAACAACAACTTTCAATCAGTTTCAATCATTAAGGGAATAACACAGAGGCAAATAAATTTCCCCTTTCAAGGACAAGCTTCAGTCAGGATATGGTTGGTCTAGCTTAGCATAAAGACTGCAAGCAGGGGGGAGGGAACACAGCCAGCTGATTCTACTCCTTCTGGAACGTTAACAGTTAGAATTGAATAGAATGCCTTTATTTTCATTATACACAAGTGCAGTACCTGTGCAACGAGATTTAAGCAACCCTTTTACAGTGTCAACACGGAAAATAAAAATAATATAATTATTTATATAAATATATAAAATGTAAGTAGTGCAGGAAAAAAAAGAGGGCGGAATGTGGTGCACATTCTTGAGAGCAACTGTATAAACGTGTTCTAGAGCAGCTACTACTGCTTGTCCATCATCATGATTAGTTTTGAAGCATGTGCTCCTCAGGCAACAGCAAAATCAAAACTGCACATCAACTGAATATTTAATTGGTAAGCCTTTTCCTTTTAAAATGGAATGGGAACTTCTTTATAATTATTATTCCGCAAATTGTATGATCCTCATTTGGCGTTTATCCATGCATCATTTTAACATGCTAAATCAGATGTTGATGATTCATACTAGTTTTTTTTTATTTGGATGTATGTTTTTGTTCTGAAAGTAGCCCAGTCCTGTTTGCTAACATTACCATTTTAGCCTTATGAGAAACTACAAAATGTCTATTCCTGCCTATTTTTACTGTTATAATTACATTATGTGATTATCTTCTCTGCCATAGATCATATTTATGGTAGGCCGAGGTTACCTGTCTCCTGACCTCAGCAAGGTGCGCAGCAACTGTCCCAAGGCCATGAAGAGACTGATGGCCGACTGCCTGAAGAAGAAGCGAGAGGAGCGGCCACTCTTCCCTCAGGTGAGACAAAGAAAGCTTGTCTCAGGGATGGCATCACAGCTGAATTAACTGCATGCAGGGCCAGGTTGTTGTAAAATCGGCTCACGTTAGAGACAGGCCTCACCTGTACGTGCCGACCCCTTCAGTTTTAGGCCAATCCCCTTTATTTATGGTTTTACAATTATACCAGATCTTCTACTGTAGATGGTAGTACAACAGAGCAAAGTGCAATAAATCCACCAGCACTTTTTACAATTAGCACTTTAATAATTACAGTCACTTTTTAAGATGTTGGATTGTCTCTACAGTCATATTTTGTCCTTCCTTTATGTCCTAAAATGCTTCGTTGACCTTCTGTCTGTTTTCATGTAGATTCCAGGTTGATTTCAGACTGGTTTCTCTGTGACATGTTGGTGTTGTGATGCAACAGATTGTCGCACTATGCCCGAGACAAACTTCCCCGTCAGGGAGAATAAAGTGTATTCTCTCTGTTCTGTTGATCTGGGTTTGAGTGATGACTGGAGAATTAGAATGACTGGGATGTAGGCTTAGAAGACAGGTGGTCTTTGAACAACACAGATTTGAACCAATGAGGGATTGGTTGGCATTGCCAGCAGATGGCCTCAAAGGTTCAT
Organism: Etheostoma cragini; assembly: GCF_013103735.1. Taxonomy (NCBI): domain Eukaryota; kingdom Metazoa; phylum Chordata; class Actinopteri; order Perciformes; family Percidae; genus Etheostoma; species Etheostoma cragini. Next base: position 17,021,139 of record NC_048429.1, read on the forward strand.
GAGATGAAGAAGCAGCTGAATGGAAGCACACAGCGCTGTTAAAGGCTTTGTTTAGTGGTGAATGGTGCTCACTCTGTGTGTGTGTGTGTGTGTGTGTGTGTGTGTGTGTGTGTGGGTGTGTTCTGTCAGATCTTGGCGTCCATTGAGCTGCTGGCTCGCTCATTACCCAAAATCCACCGCAGCGCCTCTGAGCCTTCGCTAAACCGAGCCGGCTTTCAGACGGAGGACTTCAGCTTGTACGCCTGCGCTTCGCCCAAAACCCCCATCCAGGCCGGCGGCTATGGTGAGCTCACACACACACACATTTAGTATTGTAAGATACAAGTAAAGCCACACATATTTTAGTCACGTAATAAAATAATGGAACTATGACTAGAAATAGTAGTTAATGGTGTAACAGGGCATTACAAGTTATAGCGGGGTGTTACAGGGCGTAGCTGGGCGTTACAGGGCGTAGCGGGGCGTTACAAGGTATAGCAGGACGTAGCAGGGCGTTACAGGGCACTGCAGGGCATTACAGGGTATAGCAGGGCGTTTCAAGATGTAGCAGGGCGTAGCAGGGGGTTACAGGGTATAGCAGGACATAGCAGGATGTAGCAGGGCGTAGCAGGGGGTTACAGGGTATAGCAGGGCGTTACAGGGTATAGCATGATGTAGCAGGACGAAGCAGTGTATTAAGATGCGCAGCAGAGCTCACACACTAACCTCCTGTCTCTTCATTTCTTTCCAGGGGAGTTTTCTGCATTTAAGTAAGTGCTGCAGATCCCACCAGTCCATCCCTCGTCACTTCTCAAAAGTCTCGTGTCCATAGAGTGGATTCATTCATTACTGAAAAAAAACTGAAAAAAATAGTCTCAAAGAATGTGCTTTTTTTTCTTCCTCTGTCCACCTGAAGAAGGCAGCGTCACTGGAGTCCTTCAAACTAACGCTGTTCAGCACAAACCGCACAACTCAATTAGCAAAAAAACACTTGAAACACACAAAAAGAAGAGAGGAAAAAAAAAACAAGACACAAAGATCTCCATACCGAAACGGTCTTGAGAAGGAGAGCACAAAACTCCACAGATTGACTTGCCTGCTGGAGGGAAAGTTGAAGGCAAAAAAGGATGGAAAGACGGAGGTGGAACGTACGGAGTGCCCTCGTCCCATCATTTCCTGTGCGGGGGAGGCTGGAAGCCGCTGAACTGCTCTTCGTGTGCCGACAGAGAAGAGCCTGCGGGCTGAGAGGCCTTCCGTCCGCCGGCTGAGATAGAAGGCCAGGAGTTAGCCAGTCCCGAGACGTGCTGGAGCTCACTCAGCAGGGACAAACCAGAAGAAAGCTGACTTTAGAGAGAGATGGATTTCTTTTATTTTTGAATTTGTTTCTCATGTTTAAGATTTGAGCTAGCACTTGCTAGGAACGCTGAGCTTCTCTTTCTTTTTTCTTCTTTTTTTAAAGAGATGGTAGCTATATTTAGAAGAAAGCTTTCCTTCCACTCACGCAGCACTGGCCTTTGCTTTTTTGTCCTTATGGGCTCGATGCTGACCAAATTCTGCAAAAATACAGTTTGCCTTCAACAAATTCAACGGCAATAGCTGTTTATCTACTGACAGATTTTGCTCTACCTTTTAAAAAAGAAAAAAATCTTCAAACAAAAGCATGAGAGAAGCGGTTGTTTGGGGTTTCCGGTAGGAAGGTCCGGGGCCTGTACTTCACAACAGGAGCTATCCTTTGGGACGAAAAATGCTCATTTGCTTGGTGATGAAAGCTACACCAGAGGATTTTCTTATTATGTTTTAAAAGAACAAAACAAAAAAAAACAAGCCTGGTCTAAGCCAACACATGAGGTGGGATTTATTTGGCGAGTTTCAGAGACTATTTTCCTGTGAAACTCCACCTTTTCAGAGGTTTTCAGAAGCTTTTCTTTCAGATGATTTCCAGTGGAAAAGTCCAGAGCCTAAAAAAAAAGGCAGATTTGTTGGGAGGGGGATTCTTCTTCTGTTTAAAGAGCCCAAATTTCCACTGAGCTGAGTAGTGTGCACAGGAAGTGGTTACACAGCATCTTTATGACAAAACTTTCCCTTTTTGCTTCTCAACTTTATTTTGAAACCCAACCTCCTAATGTTTGAGTTTTTATTTTATTTTTAATTTTTTTAAATACCAAGTGCACGTCGTGTCATTGTTTCTTTTCCTGTTGCGTGACCATGTGGCTTAAATATTGCACTCAGCTTAAAATGGGGACCTTATCGTTGCAGCTGCTGACTACTGGGCCGCAGCGTTACCTGCTGAAAGGACCAGGAGACTTCTGTTGGTCGTCAAAGTCCGAAAATGTTACTTCAATCACATATTTTACTTTCTCTACACACATGCACCTGTACTTTTTCCCATTCCAGCGTGTGTTAAGGGTTGTAGGTGTTATTACAGGTAGTTTTTCATTTTTATTTTGTTTTATTTTGTTATTGTCAATGTTTGCCTTTTTCTGTACAGGCAGGCCTGCAGATATTTACTTATATATTTTGTTTTTTTTTATGGATTCTTTTTTTTTCCAGAACGGCTTTATTGGAAGCTATCAGTCTTTCTGTTGACGCTTGTTTTAGTCTTTGTGAATCGTGTACTTGCACTTTGTAGCGATGGATCGAAAGAAAATGAGCGACTTTACTTTTTTTTTTTTTTTTTACTGAAGAATAAAGTGTGACATACAGAGAGTTGATGACCCAAAATGAAATTTCCAATGCATGAGCCTTGTGCAGGGGCTGAACTGTGAATATTTAGCTGGGGAGGCTCCGTTGTCTTCGATAAAGCCTCCAGCAGCCGAGTGTGGCACCCCACCTGCAGCCAATGAGAGCATCTATCAAACCCCGACACACTGCTTCATGTCATTCGTTCAGGATCATCTGTCTCACTTTCCACCATTCTCTCACTCACACACACACACACACACACACACACACACTCACACA
>NC_048429.1:17024148-17042359 GCF_013103735.1 Etheostoma cragini
CCCCCCCCCCCCCCCCTCTCTAGCAGCGCTGGTGACGAAGGTCTGGCGATGCAAGACTACCTAAACCGAGACCAAGTTATCACCAAGACTGAGGGGTTGAGACCCACACTGCATGCCGCGATAAAATGAGGAAAATGCTAACCATAGCCCCCCCGCCCCTGAACCCTTGTGTTGTCTTCCCGTTTTTTTTTTCTGATGTTGACATTTTCTTTAGCTTATTTTGTTGTTGTTTTTGTGGTGAAAAAACTAAAATTTGGTCAAATTTGAACAGAGGACAACATGAGGGTCAAATTGATCTGAAAGATCTGCATTCCCATGAAGTAACACCCACAGAAAACAAATTTAAGATTCAGTCCATTCCGAGACAAGACCAAGACCTTAAAAAAGTTACAAAGTAGTACAAAATGTAAGCCATACCATGGTGTTTTATTTTTACCTTTGTTCTTAAGATTTCATCAAACTTTGTGTCCTTTTTACAAAATCTCGGATTGGACTTAAGTTCTACTTAGTCTTGTCTCAAGTACTGTTTGTGACCCTCCCCACCTCCAGTCATTTGGACATTTGTCAGCGTGCAGCTCATACATGTTTTACAGAAACTTATTGAAACTGGAAGAAATGTTCATAGCCGCTTACCAAGTGGGATAAATGACGCCAGGTATACAACAGGATGAGCTAAAGGATAAGTCAATAGTCCGGCTGTCTTTTTAAATAATTTTTTTTTTCTTTTTTACTGACCCACCTGCCTTTTTTATTTTCCCATGTCCAACGATGGTAAGACATTTGACTCCCATCCAGTGAGTCTGCATTTTCAACATTCCCACCCCCCAATAACAAAGACGTATGAACCGCTCAGTGACTGATTTATTCCAGGAGAACACTCATAACTGTCTCATTACAAGACATTATTGTTTGTTAGCATCCATCCCAAAAAAAAAAAAAAAGGGAAAAACACCTTCAACCTGCTCCATATCATCAGATCTAAAGGATCTCCGGACTGGATGCACGGTGAGGACATGTATGTTCACATCACATTACCCAGGTTAAAGCAACACTAGAGAACTTTTTCAGAACCTACAGGTTTGAAGCAGAATTGTCCCATTATGTCTCAGTGGAACTACATATCTGCTACCCAATCTGGTAAACTTGCATAGTGTCGTTAGACCCGGTAGAGAAGTGCTGTTGACCAAAATGTTTTTGGAAACATTACTATAAGGTACAAAAAGTCCTCTAGTTTTGCTGAAAGACAGCAGACAAAAGCATGTCCCAGAGTGGGATCGATATTTGGAGAGTGACCCAAACCCCAATCTGTGTAAAGCCGGATATCTACTTTTTAAGCATGGTGCTTAATGTCCACCTGCTAATGGCTGCTCTGTGTCCCAGGTGATGTCCCTCTGAAGACGAAATGGTTTTAAAGGGTTATTCCGGGTTTATTACAACTTGGGACTTATGGTAGTTTTGCTCAAAAAAGCCAGAGATGTCTCTCAGGAGTAGTGAAGACCAACTCAGAACTAATAGTGAGACCTTGCCTTCTAATAAATGCTAATGTTATTTGTTTGCTGGATGTGTAAATTGTTGTTTGCAAACACGTCGGCCGTAAAACAACTTTTGTCAAACAAAGTTGTCATAGAGCTCGTCTTCCCCCAAGTGGCCAAACAAAGTAATTAGCACAGCTGAACCTGCAATCACTGATGTGGTGGTAATTTGGGGGCAGCATGAACAAGGTGTGACCACAACATGGACATATCACTTTTATAAGTTGATATGGCAAACCGTAGTTGTGATTGATGCATCGTTGGTCTTTATCAACGTTTTATTTCCGGGATTGTTCAGGTGCTGCCGGAAATTCCACAGGATGTCCTGCCCCTTCCTCTTTCGTTGTGTTGGCGTTCTACCTGGTGGATTTCTGAGGACTATGGTTACCTTGTCCTCAGATCTAAATCCAGCGAGCTAGCTAGACTATCTGTCCAATCAGAGTTTTCTGTTGCACGACTAAAACTACTTCAGAACGTACACATGTTCCACCAAAACAAGTTCCTTCCAGAGGCTATTTTGCAGAGGCACAGTGGCTTTGTGATTGGTTTTAAGAAAGGCCAAAAAACCAGAGCACATTTTAGTCCCATCCCAGAATGCTGTGCGGACTAGCCAGACTGGCAATGTGAGACTACTGTAATATTGTAAAACTGCACATTGTAGCCTCTTTAAGTAATGAATTGTATTTTCAAAATTGTCACGTTCTCAGCAGTGATGTTGCCCGTCTCTCCCAGTATAAGACTGGTCAAGGCTAGGACCTAGATTCTTTTTTATTTTTTATTATTAAATAAACGGAAATTACGGCATTCCAAGGACTTCCTGTTGATGCTGTCTTAAATGGTGAGCAGGACAGTTTATTCTTATTCTGATAGAGCAGTTGACAAAAAAAGCTCTTGGCAACTACTGTGAGGAATGAGGCAGTGGCGGTCTGCTGTACTGGGATCTGTTTCAGATTGCTCACTGTTCACCTGAGGAAGTCATGGCTTTCGGAGAGCTGTATTTAATTTCCTTAGAGATCTTACCTTCTTTGAGAATATTCCCACAGATGTAAATCTGCTGAACCTTCATAGAACCTATAGCGCTGAACACCAAGCTCCACTACACATCCCCCGGCTCCTCTTCATCCCAAACTCTCCGTTCACCAGTAATTTTCATTACTCTTCTTAAACATTCCCTCCCTTTCCTCCTTGCCTGCACCTTGAACCCCATCAATCCCTTTCAATTGAGAACTATAATGAAGAAGAGGTTGCTTTTGTTTTTCACCTGTAAATAGTTGTACAAAGGAAATGCTGTCAGTTTGCTAGGAGGCATGGAGACTACAAATATAACTAATAATACAATGTTCAAAATAAAGAGACAAAGTTTAAAAGACATTTTGATAGGCAGACTTCTGAGAAAACCAGTTGAGTGTAAAAAATATTTAAGGCTGTAACATAAGAAGATGAGCTTAATGTATTTGTTGTGAATATGAAAAACTGATATATTAAAGAAGTGCATGGAAACTGTAGTTTGGTTGTTGTGTCTTTGGTATGATGACTGGATGCTCCACTCACTTTAAAATGGTGTCTGTCCACATGGTGGCAGCATGTACCGCTGTAATGTTCCTACAATGCTCTGCTGCTGGAAGGAGATGGTAGTCCTTTCCCAGTCCAGAGGTTGTTGCCTCCCCAGTGGAGGATTCACAGGTATTTTAAAGGGTGATTTCATTTTTGTTTCAACCAGAGCGCTGTTGCACAAATGTAGAATGAAGGAATCCAGGATAAGAGAAAAGGTGCAGCTTGACTTAGTGTTATCTGCTCATCACAGCTGAATCGGTTGCACATTTGCCAAGGCAGGATGAGAAGGTGGAGCTATGTCCAGCCGGATGTAGATAGCTGGGATAAGAAGGTGGATGCACGTCGAGCCAGGCGTAGATAGCTGGGATAAGAAGGTGAAGTAATGTTGAGCCAGGTGTAGATAGCTGGGATGAGAAAGTGGAGCCATGTCCAGCCAGGTGTAGATAGCTGGGATAAGAAGGTGGAGCTATGTCGAGCCAGGTGTAGATAGCTGGGATGAGAAAGTGGAGCCATGTCCAGCCAGGTGTAGATAGCTGGGATAAGAAGGTGGAGCCATGTCCAGCCAGGTGTAGATAGCTGGGATAAGAAGGTGGAGCCATGTCCAGCCAGGTGTAGATAGCTGGGATAAGAAGGTGGAGCTATGTCGAGCCAGGTGTATATAGCTGGGATAAGTGCACACATCGATCACACATTTACTGATGCAGAAATTGAGAAGACAGAACAGTGTAAATAAGTAAATATGTCTTTAATACTGTGCATTTATCATATGTCTGAAAATACGCTTAACGTCCTCAATATCAGTCCCAACTTTAATACTGTTGGTGACAAAACCTGCGTGAAGAAAAGTGAGTTTGCCTTTTAGACTTTTGGGGGTTCATTAGCTGGTGCTGTGCTTTTGGCAAGTGGTTAAAAATCACAAATTGTTGTAACAAACGTGTAAATACTTTTTCCTGTTTCCCCCGCCGGTCGTCTTGATTTGGCGTCACAAAGGAACAACTGCCAGGTCATTAACATACTGATCAGCATTCACAAGGTGGTTTCCATCAACTATTTATGGTTAAAACTGGGCGCATACAGGGCGGGCTGAGAGGCTGACTCAAATTTGCAGACCTGTGGTTAATCTGTGATTTATAAAGCGAACATTGCTTTTTTTTTCTTTTTTTTTGGCGTAGGTCATTTTTGGCTTTTGGGCGTACGTTTACTTTTAGTTAGGATCCTACGCCCAGTTTTATAAATGAGACCCCTGATTGAGAGCCTTTTAAAGGCAGCGGCCTTTTGCTAGTGATGGCGAGATGAAGCCTTAAAGCCTTTCATCCATTCAGCCGAGTGGTTTGCAGAAGGGTTCATTTCTCGAGGCCTAATTTGCTCACAATACCAGCTGGTGGTCAAAGAGTGTAAAACAAGCCGATTTATTACAGACGATCTAGTGATCTGTGATACACGGCGACAGTTTGACTGTATTTTGCGCCAGAAAAGAATTAGAGATAACAATGAAGAAAAATGTCCACCTAATCCATTTATATCAGTATAATGTGTTTTTTCATTTGGTATGATTAAATCAACATAATTTTATAATAAACAGAATTCCCGAGGCGCTAGTGTGAATGCGATTGATGTAAACGTGTTTAGCCCGTGCTCCTCTCCGCTATTCACAAAATCATCTTAATGCCGCGTCCTATGCCTATAGGCCGCAAGTGTGTGTGTATGTACATCTCCCTGAGATGTCCAAAATGCCAAAGCCGAATGTCTCCAGCAAAGCCACCTGCACCTACAGCCAGGCTACCGGAGCTGGTACCATCGCTTGCTGCAGCCCTGCTAATGATTCTCCCACATGCCTCCAGATAAAACGTATGATATGTGGATGAGCTTTGAAAAGGGGTTTAAGAATCATTCCTGCCCTGCATCAATGAACGTTTTAATGCCTTTAAGAATAAGTCTCAGTCACTCGCAGCTTTGCAGGCCGAACTTCACTGTGTGGCTAACCAGGAACAAGCTCCTGACAACCTTGAGGTCTGCATAATAGCGCTTGTAAATACACTGAGCCACAATACACAACATCCAGCTTCCTACCAAAGTGCTTGACCTGGAGGCCCGTTCTCAGATTCACAACATCAACATTTTAGGGATACAAGAGTGTGAGACTAATCCCCAAACTGCTCGGTGTCGCACATTTTTCCCATCCATTAATAATCGACCGGACGCACCTCTCCCTCCACCCGAAATCGTCTGCAGGCGGTAGTCCACGTACCATCCTGGTGAGCACTCATCACTTTTAGGAGAAGGAGTTGGTTCTTCACCTCGGCAGACAACTGTCCATGGAGTAGAAGGGTGGCAGGGTCCTTATCTTCTTGGGCTACACATTGGCAACGTGGTGGCCCAATGGTTAGCACTGTGGCCTCACAGCAAGAAGGTTCTGGGTTTGAACGCAGGTTGTTCTGGTGCTGTGTATGTTGGTCCCATGTTTGTGTGGGTTTCCTCTGGGTGCTCCAGTTTCCCCTCACTATTTCCCCCACCATCAAAAAACATTTGACAGATTCTCCAGTCAGCCCTTGATCAAGGCACTGGCTCAGATCTGGAGTTGGTCCCCAGGCGCTGTGATTGGCTGCCCACTGCTCCCTTGAGGGATGGGTTAAATGCGCTTCACTACAGTGGCTTGAGAATTTTTACACACCCATGCTAAAGTTGATTAAAAAGAAGAATAAAAAAACATCTTTTTAAAATTGATCTCAATGCCCTAATAAAAAAAATTAGGAAAAGACAACCTTTTAAGGACACCAGTGTTCTTTATGAATGAATAATGTATCGTAAATGAATAAATGTTCTTCTTTAAAATACAGGGGACATAAGTATACACACCATTATGTTAATAATATACAATACACATTAATAATTAATATGTTAAATTAACATCCTGATCCATGAAATAACTGGTCTTTAATAATAATAATCTACCTTCCTCTATGGGAACTTAACATAGGGGGATGTTTACTTATGGTGTATACTTATGTCCCCTGTATTTTAATGAAGAACATTTATTTGTTTACAATACATTATTCATTCCCAAAGAAATTTGGTGTATTTAAAAGGTTGGATTTTCCTAAATTTTTTGAATTAAGGCATTAAGATCAATTTCAAAAAGATTTTTTTTTTATTCCTCTTTTAATCAACTTTAGCGTGGGAGTGGAAATTTTCTCAAGCCAATGTATGTGTGTGTGACAATAAACCAGCTGCTTTAACATTAGCGAGGTCATGGCTCAGCGCCGTGCCTTCACGACACTGCGATACCCCCGAGGGAGGAGCCCAAGATTTTTGGGTCTGTCAGTTGAAGAAACCCTTGTTGATACCACATGTTTTAGTGAATTGTCAGATCTACTCAGAACCCAGGACACTCTTAAATTTGTCTTCATTCAATTATGACAATGAGTCATTTGTCCAAGACATATTCTTAAAGGTGTCAGGAGAACAGCAAAATCATCTTATAGAGGGTGACTTTAATTTCTGCAAGTCCAGAAACTGGACTTGCACTGAGTATCTAGAACACTATCAGATCACTCACCTCTGACCCTATATGCCAGAAGAAACTCCTAACATGTATAGGTGGCGACTGAACCCTACTCTCCTTCAAAAGACAGATTTCTGCAAATTTATAAGAGATCAGACATGGCTATTCTGTGAGTCAAACTGTTTCTCTCTTTTTCCATAGTTTTATATCATGGTCAACCCTTAAAGCTTTTTTAAGGGGACAAATAATCTCTGATATCAAAGGTATCAAAAAGAAATACATGGCAGAAATAGAAGACTTGGAGCAGACATTTTGAAATTGGAAAAGGAGTTTAAACAATCAGGGTGTGAAGAAGTACATCAGTTATTGGTAAATAGAGACTTACATACAATACTTTGCATAATGTACTGTACTTTTCATAAAAAACTTTCTAAGAAGAAAGCAAAGGTCCAACTCTAGATCAGAGAGTGGAGCCTGTTCTTTGAGCCATGTAGGCTTTATTTAACCCTCCTGTTATCCTTGGGTTAAATTTGACCCCTTTAAAAAATGCCTATTTCTGAAATATGGGTTTCTTTCTAACCAAATTTCCACAAAAAATGGCTTGGATGCTTACAACGCTCTTTGCAAATACAATTGATCCCTTTCATTCTACTCTCATTCAACTATTAGTCAGAATAATTCATAATTTCTGCTTTTTTAACTCAAATATTAGGTACAATTCTATATAAATGAGGGTTATTGACTATGACTTTCAAAAAGTAGTGTAAAACTAGTGGTGGTGTTAGTGAAAACTAAAATAAAAGTCTGAAAAAGGGACATAAATGTCATATCTTTGTCCGTTTTTGACCCGAGAGGGAAACACAAGGGTTAAAACTGATAAGTCTCATTTTGCATTTTAAGTTATTGTAAAATACACTTCTAATACTTTTCTCTTTTGTTTTTGTCTTTTAACAGCAATTTACTGGTAAAAGAAGTAGCTTAGTTATTGTTAAAAGTTATTAATACATTTTCAATAATCATTTAATACCCCCCTTTTTTGTGCTGATCCAAAAATTTATTCAATCCGTGATTCAAAACCGGGATTCCATCCGTGACTAGGGTTGGGCATCATTTGGATTTTAACAATTCTGATTCCAATGCTGATTCTTCCTTTCGATTCTGGTTCTTATTGATTCTTGATTCCGATTCTTTGAGGGGTGGAGTTGGAACGGGTCACATCCTTATTTCACAAATAAGACATAAGTTTTATTTTGATTCAGTGGTGGGTTGCAGTTTTAAAGCGTTTTACTAGAGCGCCGCTTACTCCATGGCTGCAACACAAGAAGCGCCTGGCCACTACGGAAACCAAAAGTTGTGCATATTAAATTTGGATCCAATGATCCAATCTGAAACCAATACTTCCAAACGATTCCATTAAAGTAACGATTCTACTGGAATCGTTATTGTTTTTAAATAATTCCAAGAAGGAATCAGTTCTTGTTGCCCAACCCTATCCGTGACCTTTGTGATCCAATGCACCCTTATTTGAGAGGGACAGGAAATTATATTGCAAGCCATTCTGTCTTTGTTTCATTATAAAAATGTGTAATATACTTACATAAGAAATGAATTGCTCCAAATATAGGCAGTTTAAAACATGTCAATTGTATTGTATATTTCAGCAAACAAAAGTTGATGTCTGGTTGCCAAGCTGGCAACCACTTTCAAAGTCAGCGTTGAACCCTGGTAATTAAACCGTGTAGACTTAAACCGCTTCATAAACCAGTCACGTGGTACGGACGGGCAGCATAGCTTCAAATGTCATCAGTGATGTAACTTGTCTAAAACGTCATCAAAGCCTCGATACACGCTTCACAGTAAACTTCGGGATTTCTCGACACGCTTCGAAGCCGCGTCACAGAACGGGATATCAGTACTGCTTAGAAAGAGGGACACTGTACTGAATATTAAATTGATAATGACACAAGCTTATGAAAGATGTGAGATAGCAAGATAAAGTATTTGTCAAAGAGTGTAAAACAAGCAGCAGGGAGTTGGGTTGGGAACCGCAGGGTTGCTGGTTCAAGTCCCCATGTGGATAAAAGTATGGTGTTGGACTGGTAGCTGGAGAGGTGCCACTTCACCTCCCGGGCACTGCCATGGTGCTCTTGAGCAAGGAACTTAACCCCCAACTGCTCAGGGTGACTTTTCCGTGGGCAGCCCCCCCACTCTGACATCTCTCCATTAGTGCATGTATAGGTACTGAAAATGAGTGTGTAATTCAGTCCTGTGTGTGTAATAACAACAGAGTGTAAATTGACATTAACTATTAAAGGAAACATTATTAGTATTTTTATTTTATAGTATTTTGTACATGTAGTTGGTATACTCTCTTCATTTTGGTCCTTGTTACATAAACACACTCACAGCCCTCTGCCTGGTTAAAGCCACTTTCCAGTTTTAGATAATAATATTGCCCCTCCTGCTTTTATATTATGACCACAAGGATTTACACACATTTGATGCATTAATTTAAGGCAAATTGTTTATTATACAGTTATATTATATAATCCCTATATACCACCAGAAAACACACACTATATTCATATACAAATAGATGAGTCTATGTGTAAATTGTTGTTTACTTCACTGTTATTTCTAACCCTTAACTGGCATGCTTTGACTTTAATGCTACTAAATAAAATAATGTAATATATTCAATTTCAATTCAATTTTATTTATAGTATCAATTCATAACAAGAGTTATCTCAAGACACTATACAGATAGACCACACTCAGGAATTTACAAGGACCCAACAGTTCTAGTAGTCTCTTCCAGAGCAAGCAACAGTGCGACAGTGGCGAGGAAAAACTTCCTTTTAGGCAGAAACCTCGGTCAGACCCAGGCTCTTGGTAGGCGGTGTCTGACGACCGGTTGGGGTTAGAATGAAGAGTGGCAATAACAATTATCTGTTGTGTTACAGTCTTTGACCAATACTTTCTGGTTGGGCAAGGTACTGCTGGACCTCTGCAGTAGCGTCTGCAGCACCGTTGTGTCCCTTGACTCCATCACACTGTCGTCCAGATGATGTTTGTTTCATGAGAAGTATACAAAGACCTTGTTAGTGAGTGTAGTAATTCATCCAAATACTGTCCAGTATTGCAGGACTGTTGACATCCCATGTTCCTCTGCATGCTAAACTAAGATGATAAACATCTTAGAATATTCCCAGTTACACATTTATTGTCTTGTATGAAGTTCATTCATGATTCCCAACAGTATCTACGATATATACAGCAACCCACTTTAAGTTTTAGACGTTGTCCGTCCTTTGGCTCATATGTACCAAGTTGACTGTAAGTTTTGATACTATGCAAAGATGTGTTTGGTATCATTGTATCTGAGAATGGCCATTTAGAGATTTTTTTTTTAAATCAAATCACCTCAAGAGCAGATACATTTGTCTTTCCGTGGCAGCACTGGGTACATTTTTCATTGTAAGACCTTTAGTGAATTTCTTTTTAGTTGACAGGTTTCTAGCGAGCTCCTTAAACAGCCCTGAACCTCAAGGCTTTAGGTCGGCTCTGCTCGGTGCATAGCAAGTAGCTTACTGCACCAGGATCGCTGTGTTTAAATATAAATGTGTTTGTTCTTTTTGGAAGTCAGATCTTTGCTTGAACAATCTCTGGAGTCAGAAAACATTCACAAGCAGAACCGCAAAGCTGCAGAGCAGCGCTCCACTCCCTGCTTGGCAACCAAAAGGCTCCTTAATGAAAACTCGCCGGTGACAGCCGGGGTCGTTTTTCTCTCATAGACAAAGGACAAAGACTTTAAGAAGTCAACTGGCTGATGTGAAAACTCTCTCTTTTTTTCTCCTCAGAAAAGGAGGGATCTCAGAGCGAGCGGATAATAGTGAATGTCAGAGCTGAGAATATTAGCTCTCAGTCAGCCTCTGTCCACTGTAATCCTGAGATGAGGCCATGTAATTAATAGGTAGGGGGGAAATGAGACAGGCTGAGCAAAGAAAGCATAAAACCTGTTTGGCACAGAGAACCTGATATGTCCAGTCCCTAACTATTGGCACAAGAGGAGGCAACTTTTTCTCTCTATAAAGACACACTCACCCACGTTAATGTCTTTCTATTCACTACAAGCACACAGGGGTGTTAATTAAATGCCCCATAATGCTAAAAAAAAGTCCAACTCATGAAACTGATGTTTTCATAACCAAGTGAAACATCCTGCCTTCTTACCGCCACACGTTCCCATAATAGTTAATGGAAAACCCAGTATATAAACAAGCTATGGACCTGAGACCTTTTCATTACATTTGAAACATCCAAGCTGCGATTAGAATTCATAAAAATTGTTCTTTATTTTCTGAGCCCACAAAGGGTTAAAATCAGACTGAATTTCCATTCCTTGAGATTTTTTCAAAGTAAGAGCGCCGTCTTGTGGCCTATAAAAGGCTTCATAAAGCTTTGTTAGTTTGCACTTTCTAGCGATTAGCATCATAAGGTCATTTCCTCTCGTTCCTTTTGACACATTTACTCTGATCAAAATAAACATGAAAGAGACCAGAGGCCTCTATTAATTATTTACTTTTTTATTTTATTATTTCAGGACAACGCACATTGATGAACATGCACAGCATTACACGTAAAAATGCCAGATTGTAGCCCTAGGGCTAATTTTCATTTGTAGTCCAGTAGGCCGGTTGAAGTTACAATAAAAAATGACCAAAGATATACAATGAGAACATTTGGTACAGTATAAAAAACAGCCAATCAGAATCAAACAATAAAAGACTCTCACTCCAGAGACCGGGTGTTGTGTCCCGTGTGTTGAAGTTCCTTTACTTTCTTGCTTCTTAGTACAAGCCTCTGTAGGACTTAAAAATGTATCTGCCGTTTGTAAGAGACAATCACACACACACACACACACACACACACACACACGGTGCTCGTGGACGAAAATAAATGTATACCGAGTTGTGTGCAAGAAATACAATGCTCTATGATGTAGGTGCCCCTTCAAAGCTAATGTTAAAGTCCCTCTAGTGGACAGAACGTGTAACAACAACCACATGCTCTACAGTGGCATTGACCACGCAGAAGCCCGAATAGTGCAGTAAATGTCAATAATGGGCTCAAATTGAGCATTAAATGTTCTAAATAACACCTGGAATTCTAATAATATTATAGAGGAAGATTGACCTCTCTACGTCATATACAATTCAATTCAATTCAATTTTATTTATAGTATCAATTCATAACAAGAGTTATCTCAAGACACTATACAGATAGACCACACTCCAGAATTTACAAGAACCCAACAGTTCTAGTAGTCTCCTCCAGAGCAAGCAACAGTGCGACAGTGGCGAGGAAAAACTTCCTTTTAGGCAGAAACCTCGGTCAGACCCAGGCTCTTGGTAGGCAGTGTCTGACGGGCCGGTTGGGGTTAGAATGAAGCTGGCTAGTCTTGCACTGCGACCCTTCTCCACAGCGCAGCAAAGGAAGGTCTGGCTAGTCCACGCAGGATTGACTTGTTTGCAGATATGCCAAGGTTTTTTGTACAGTGTAATAACATATACAAAGTCTTTGGAGATGAGACTCCATCAATTATACTAATAGGTTATTTCGGAGGTTTCGGAGCGGCCTGCTGGAGAAAGACAATGACTGGGGGGGGTGGAGGGTTGCACGCTTCCCCTGAAATGACAGCTGATAGCAAAGGGAGAAACAGATTTAAAGCAGGGTTGTGACGCTGTGATTGGCCCTTGGAATTTGTGGCCGATTGTGGTTGGTTTAACAGGAAGGTGAACAGCTGATTGGAGTTAGGAAGAGAGCAGTGATTAAGAGTTATGTCTTTTTGAAAGATTTTACGCTGAGCTACATGTCCTGAAGAAAATGCGTGTGAATTCTGAAAAGCTAAATTGCTAAAACTAAACTGGATTGCTAGCTTAACTGTGTAAGAAGAAGGTGAACTAGTGAAAATACATAGAAAAGTGGGAATTGGTCAAATAGATAGATATTTATTAATCCGCCAAAATTGGGAAATTATGGTGTTACAGCAGCACAATCAGTCACACAGCACAGAATATAAATGAATTACTATGATACAATGTACATACAATATGTATGAAATAATAAAAGGGAATAAAATATAGGAACAAATTGTATATTTCTATCTAACGGAGACAGTACCATGTCTAATACAAACTCTGTGGAGCTGTTGTTTGTATCCTAAGAGACAAAGTTCCATTTGTTTTTCTTATTCATACTAACTTACCTTACATTTGAATCTGATGTCACCTACCTATTGCTTTTTTTTGCTTCCATCTATATTACCATATGTTCACACTGTTGTGTATGTAAAGTAAGAAAACTGTTGCATAGCTCCCATCAATGTTCAATATGACAGGCATGAGGTTCCACTAGTTGTGGGACCATGAAGCTGTGTGTCACTCTGCTTACATTTGGGTTTACGTTAGTCGGTTAGCTTACAGTGTTTCTCTCCTCCATTAAGAGGGTCGGGGAGAATTTTATCACTTTAAAAAAGAGATTGTAATCTCAATGTGATTATTTTTCTGGCGGAAAAAACACAAAATTACATTGACAAAAAGGCAGAAGTGACTGTTGATTTAGCATATAGCTGTTAGCCTTCCCGGGCTAGCATAAACAAGGAAGTGACTCATTTGTTATGTGATATTATAAACCCAAGTGATTTAAAAGCTGACCAATTGTAGACCAACTGTCAGATTGTAGATTTCATTAGATTTTTGGTGCTAAAAAAGAGTAAGATGGAAAAATGATAATGTGGCCTGTGTTTTCTGTGGTTTTGCCATGCAGGCGGAGGACAGCTGATGTTTTTTTATGTACCTATGTGTTTAATCTCAATCTTTAAGCTCAATCAGTGATGCAATCATAGTCACCTAATTGTAGTTATTTGTTGGATAATTTACAATTCCTTCCTTAAGGATACTGCAGAATGCCATTTGACATGAGTGCAGTTGACGTGAGTGAAGCAGTGAACAGAAATCTCTCTCATTGGATTTGTGCATGTCTTATATCAAACTACTTGGAAATCAAATGACAATATGAATTATGGCAGTGCTTGCTGAAATGTGAACTTCATGCAGGAACCGCCAGTCATTCAGGCATAGAGAGGCAGAGGAAATGGAAGCAGGTAGAGTTCATATTCAGGATTTCAATGACCTGGGGATAATATGAATGGAAAAGGGCATACCTTGGGTATACATCAGTTGATTTATTGCTTACAAAGGAGAGGATGCCACAATGTATTTCTTTTAATGATGTCACTTGTCTGCTGAGAGCTTGGGAGAAAATAAAAGAATGATTAATAAGTTGTGCAGGAGCCTACAGTCTTGTTGCTTGCTTAGAGTGTGCATTCAAACATGACTTACTTCTTTTCGAAGTTTCTGGATTTCCAAGTTGTTGTTTTTTTAATGTCTATCCTTTTATTTCCATACCTAGGTCCAATTCCTGCAGTTTTCTTTTGTGATATGTGGTTTGTATATCTACCAACTCAATTTGTTTGTTTTAGTGGGTGCTGTACAAACTTCTGACAGTTTGTGAGTCCTGTAAGACATCAATGAGCAGAGTATGAATTGGGCATGGTAAGATATCCTCTTGTCTCTTTGCACTGTTAAATCTTACTACTTCATCTTGGTATTTATCACATTGATGCTGTGGGCCTATGTGTTAGTAGCTCTTACAACTATTTATCGCTCATATCTATTGTTACTCGTAGATCTCTTACATTACTGTTGTTTGTGTTGTTCCTCAAATGTAAGTTGTGTTGGATAAAAGTGTCTGCCAAATGAGTAAATGTAAATATTCAGGTAATTCATACTATGTTCCCATATTGGCTCTAGGGCGGTACACCGCCTGGGTCCTGTTATCAATACGATATTTCTATGAGCATCACATCAGTGACTTCTTTTCCAGTATGGATTAAATTATTTCCACAAGAGTGACATGATACCTCTATCCTTAAGTCCACAGTCTCCTCATCGTCTGCTGCTGCAGGAGTTCCTTCACCCTACCACATGAACCAAACTCATATTAACCTAGTGATGACACCTGCCTAGCCTATATGCCTTTATGGAAAAATAATACCTATTGGATTAATGTAATCTTAGGGCACCTCCACAAGAGTAAGAGTATTGTCAGATACTGCAAGACAATGTCAGTCAGTCCATTTCATACATACTGTATATGTTTGATTACATTGCATAGTAATCTAAATGTAAATGTGCTGTATTTATATAGCGCTTTTCCAGTCTTAACAACTGCTCAAAGCGCTTTTACACCTACAGGGAACATTCACCATTCACACACATTCATACAATGTGTCCGGGGCTGCCGTACAAGGTGCCACCTGCTCATCAGATATACATTCACACACATTCACACTCGATGCGCAGCACCGGGGGCAACTCGGGGTTCAGTGTCTTGCCCAAGGACACTTTGACAATGACTGCAGGGGCGGGGATCGAACCGTCAACCTTCCGATTGGCAGGCAACCGCTCTACCACTGAGCCACAGCCGCCCCCATAGTGTATGCAGTAGTGGAATACTGTACCATGTATGAAAGGGGGCCGTTTCTATGGGTGGGACAGATTCAGCGGCTGCCCCCCGGATCCTTTCTTAAATAGGCCTCCAGCTCTTCTGGGCGGCTGTGGCTCAGTGGTAGAGCGGCTCCATGCTCCATAGCCCTTCTCACAGACGCTTCCCTGCCCAGTAGCCATTTGTTCAAACTGTCCGGTCCAGAGAGGGAGGCTATGGAGCAGTACATCAGCGCCCTTGGGCGCCTGTTTCTTCTTTGTAGCCAAGAAGGACAAGACCCTCCGTCCTTGCATTGATTACCGGGGGCTCAACGCCATAACTGTTAGAAACAAGTATCCATTGCCCCTTATGGATTCTGTGCACGAGTCCCTCTCCCGGTCCACCATCTTTACTAAGCTCGATCTCAGAAATGCTTACCACCTAGTCCAGATCCGGGAGGGGGACGAGTGGAAAACGGCGTTTAACACGCTACTAGGTCACTATGAGTATTTGGTAATGCCTTTTGGTTTAACTAATGCCCCCGCTGTGTTTCAGGCCCTGATCAATGATGTGCTCCGCGACTACCTCCACCGTTTTGTGTTTGTTTACTTAGACGATATCCTGATCTTCTCCCACGACCCAGCCCAACACACCGAACATGTGCGGTTAGTGCTGCAGCGGCTCATGGAAAACTGATTGTATGTCAAAGCAGAGAAATGTGAGTTCAGTGTCCCCTCCGTTCACTTTCTCGGTTTTATCATAGAACGCGGGCGGCTACGTGCCGACCAACAAAATCAAAGCGGTAGTGGACTGGCCCATCCCCACCTCGGTTAAGCAGTTACAGCGCTTCCTGGGTTTTGCCAATTTCTACAGGCGTTTCATACGCCACTACAGCTCCGTAGCAGCCCCCCTCACTCGCCTCACCTCCCCGTCTGTTCCGTTTGTTTGGTCCCCTGAGGCCGCTGCAGCCTTCGCACGCCTTAAGTCCCTGTTTACCTCCGCCCCTGTCCTCGCCAATCCCGACCCTTTCCTCCAATTCGTGGTGGAGGTGGACGCCTCTAACTTGGGGGTTGGGAGCCACTCTTTCCCAGTGTTCGCCCTCTGACCATAAACTTCACCCCTGTGCCTTTTTCTCCAAACGCCTCTCTCCCACTGAACAGAATTACAGCGTGGGGGACCGGGAGCTTCTGGCCGTCAAGCTGGTGTTGTAGGAATGGAGGCACTGGCTGGAGGGCACCCAGCAGCCCTTCATCATCTGGACTGACCACAAGAACCTTTCCTACCTCCACTCCACCCAGAGACTCAACTCCCGGCAAGCCAGGTGGGCCCTTTTCTTCACCCGTTTTAATTTCTCTCTGTCCTATCGTCCTGGA
This sequence comes from Etheostoma cragini, assembly GCF_013103735.1. NCBI lineage: Eukaryota > Metazoa > Chordata > Actinopteri > Perciformes > Percidae > Etheostoma > Etheostoma cragini. The sequence continues at coordinate 17,040,657 of NC_048429.1, forward strand.
CCCAGAAACACCAAACCGGACGCCTTGTCTCGCCTCCCCACCCCCAATGATCCTGAGAGCCCGCCTGACTTCATCCTTCCTCGCTCCTGCCTGGCGCCCCCCTCTGGTTTGGGAGGTGGAGTCCACCGTCCGCCGTGCCCAGACCACCGACCCCGACCCTGGTACCGGACCAGCAGACCGACTCTACGTTCCTCCCGGAGCTCGTTCCCAGGTCCTGCAGTGGGGACACGCCTCCCGCTTCAGCTGCCATCTTCATATCCTGGGTTGGGTCAGGGTGCCGAGCCCGCACATTGTTCCTGCTCCGCCAACGCATCTGGTGGGACACAGCGGAGAAGGACTGGCGGGACTTTGTGGCCGCCTGCAAGGTGTGTGCCCGGGCTAAACCATCCCATCAACGGCCCGCCGGTCTGCTCCGCCCCCCACCCCACATCGCCCTGGACTTCGTCACCGGGTTATCGAGTTCCCAGGGCAACACCGTTATCCTGACGATGGTTGACCGCTTCTCTAAGTCTGTCCACTTCATACCCCTGCCCAAACTTCCCATGGCGTTGGAGACCGCCAAAATCCTCATCCTCCACGTCTTCCGGCTCCATGGCATTCCCCGAGGCCTAGTGTCCGACCGGGGACCCCAATTCACCTCCCAAGTCTGGAAATCTTGAGAAGGCTCTAAAAATAGAACATGTCAACAAGGCTCTATGTGCTCTCTAATGGGTACACACTCCGAAGAACAATTTCAAGGCTTGGTGGATATAGGAAATTATTTAAAAAGTACTCTTGATTGTCTCCCCAAAGCTGTTGCTGTAATTGACGCTAAATCAAATCACGTTTCAACTGTAGTTTGAAAGTTTGTGTCCACAGCAAATATACCTGACGTTTTAAATGCAATGAGGCTAAAGGAAAATGTATGCCACTGTTTGTGGGAATGTGACTTATTAAAACATTCTGGAGGGAGCTGATCAATTACATTATGTTCATCTTGTCTGTGAACATTCCACTTGACTTGATATGCTACATCTGTGTAGAAAACAAATCCACAGCATAGTCCCTAATATTCTTGAAGATAAATGAAAATACACAATGCGGACAGCAGGTCAAACCATCCATGTTGTGTTTCAAGTTTATAAAAAGATACAGATTTGAGGAATTGTAACTCCTAACAAAAGGAGCCTATCAGGTAATCACTAGGGATGAGCGAGTACAGCATTATCTGTATCTGTATCTGTATCTGTTTACCACATGGATTATCTGTATCCGTATCCGTACTCGGACTGGGCGGGGCCTAAACCGGAAGTGGTCCGATTTAACCCGGAAGTGGGTCTGGTTGTCTTGAAATGTGCGGGGCTTTAACCGGTATGTTATTTTAAGCATGCAATTGGTATAAGTTGATCAGAAATTGTTATATTTATTGCTGATTTGAAAACTATTTACATGAAAGCATCGAGCTTCAGATCAATGGTGTTGTCATGGTAACAAACAAACTATATACAGAACGTTTTGCAACAATCAATACAACACTTGCAGTTGCAATTATGAAGTAAAATGTAATGAACAAGAGTTTTCATACTCATATAACTTTATTTTTTTAACTTTTTACTTTTTTATGATCAGTGTGATTTTTTTTGTTTTTGGTCCTCTTTTTTATTTTTTATTTCCACACCAGGTATGTGTGTGTGTGTGTGTGTGTGTGTGTGTGTGTGTGTGTG
>NC_048429.1:17042399-17048549 GCF_013103735.1 Etheostoma cragini
AGCTGACAGTAAAAAAAAAATCTCCGATGGAAGAGACTATACGGGAGTTGCATTTAAACCAAGCAGCAGCATGTCTGAAACCAACGTTCACCAGAAATCTAACGGTTACTATGTGAGTACTACAAACCGAAGTTAAAAACAATCCTGAAGCTGAAGAAACCCTAAACGTTAACGGAACAGATCCGCAGACCCGATTGACTGACGGAGCGGGGGGGAGAGAGAGAGCGAGAGAGAGAGAGATAGAGAGAGAGAGAGAGCATTTCTCTGTGTTCTGTGTGTGTGTGTGATTGATCCGAGCGTGTTTGTAGGCGGGGGGGCGCTGTGAATATCACAGAACACTGCGCGGCCAGTTGAGGAGTTGTATTTAATCCGAGCACGGATATTGACTCATATTACTCGTATAATACTTGTACTCGGCAAAAGTGCTTTATCCGTACCGGATACTCGTTTCAGCCGGATACTCGGATAACCCCTAGTAATCACCTCACGCTGTTGGCATTAGTTAGGTAGACGCTGCAAGATCCAAACTGTTCCTGTGGTTCTTCCTGCCTCTGTTTTTGCTTTGCTACGAGATACTCATAATTCAATGGAATGTGGCATACAAACATCCTTCAGCCATGTGTTTGTTAACTTTAAACAACTTTTGCAAATATGTTAAAGACCCCATGACATGAAAAATTCACTTTACTTTTAATATGAGTTCCCCCAGCCTTCCCATGGTCCCCCAGTGGCTAGACATAGACCAAGCCCTGGGTATCCTGCTCTGCCTTGAAAATGAAAGTTCAGATGTGCTTATGTGGAATATTTCCCCTTATGAGGTCATAAAGGGCAGTGTTACCTCCCCTTTCTCTGCTTTGCCTGCCCAGAGAATTTGGCTCACCCATGAGAGAGAGATCATGGCTTTCAAACAATCAAAGTGGCAGTTGGTCTAGGCCACACCTCGAGCCTCCACCTTGCCCCTCCCTATCTTCACATCAAAAGCTACAGACTCAGAAATGGCACATACTAAGGAAAACTCATTGTGGAACTGGCTCTAGTGGCTGGAATTCTGCACCAAGGCTGAACTTTGGGAAAGAGACTTCAGATACAGTATTAGGAGACCACTAAGGTCTATATAAAAGAGACTTTAGATACAGTATTAGAGGACCACTAAGGTCTGTATAAAAGAGACTTCAGATACAGTATAAGGAGACCACTAAGGTCTATGTAAAAGAGACTTCAGATACTGTATAACATACTTCAGATATAGTATGGGGCCACAAAGGCCTATATAAAAGAGACTTAAGATACACAATTAGAGGACCACTAAGGTCTATAAAAAAGAGACTTCAGATACAGTATTAGGGGACCACTAAGGTCTGTATAAAAGAGACTTCAGATACAGTATAAGAGACTTCAGATACAGTATTAGGGGACCACTAAGGCCTATATAAAAGCATCCAAAAACAGCATGCCAATGCAATTTGTTACCAGATACCATTTTCTGCATGTCACTTCCCCTCTCTCCCCCTTTTCCTGTCTTCAGCTGTTCTATCTAATATGCCTAAAACACCCCAAAAATGTTTGAAAAAGTTTGTTAATTAGGCAGGAATGATGGTTCCAAAGCATCTCAAAATGTCTTTGTTTTTCTTACAGAACATTTGTATACTTGTACTTAGAGATAGGGTGAGACGCTTGGTCATCTGTGAGGAACTCGGAGTAGAGCCATTGCCTCTTTTGCGTCGTAAGGAGCCTGTTGCACTGGTTTGGGCTGTTAAGGAAACCACATGGGCACTCCCTAGGGAGGTGTTTCAAGCATGTCTAGCTGGGAGGAGAACACGGGGAAGACCCACAACTAGGTAGAGAGATCATATCTCCAACCTTGCCTGGGGACCCCTCAGGATCCCCCAGTTATAGCTGGGAAAGGGTTGGGGTCCCCAGGTGTTGCAGCCACCCTGACCCAACCCAGGATATGAGGATGATGACTGATGGATGGACATACACTGATCAAAATTATAATCCAAAAACCCATCATTATCTGGTGGGACCACCATTTGCCTCATGAAGTGCAACTCATCACCTTCGCAGAGCTGGTCAAGTCCTCTTCAATGGCGGTGCAAAGTGTCTGGATATTGGCAGAACCTTGGAAATGCTGTTCTACACACCAATCCAGAGCATCCCGAACACGCTTAATGGGTGACATGTTTGGTATGTTAGAAATTAGTATGCCGGCCATGGAGAAATTTAGATCTCATCACGGTATCTCTGTGCACCCGAAATGCCATCAGTAAAATTCACCTGTGTTCCTTGTCCATAACATACGCCTGCCCATACCATAACCCCAACGCCACCATGGCCCACTCGATCCACAACGTTGACATTAGCAAACCATTCTGGAGAAGTGCTGCCTAACACAGATTTAGACAGATTTGTGTACAATATTTAAGAGAAATTAGCCTTTTGTGTGCATAGAAAAAGTCCTAAAGCTTTGAATTCAGCTCATGCCCAAGGACAGGGACGAGGACAGGGATGAGGGCACAAGGCTGGGGTAGGATGGCGAGGGACTTGAGGGCTGGAGAAGGATGACAAGGGAGAAGGAACAGGAAATCGTGAGGAGGGGACCGAGTGGGGAGGCCAGCTGACTGGAGACAACAGAGAGGTATGGAGACGATGGCTGCAGGGAACAAAAAGAGATAAGGATCACAAAATGGACAGAGAAAGGTAAGTAAAAGGTTTTTCAGAGCGCTTAAAGCGAGTGTCACCAGAGTGGCTGAGACAACGATCACGGCTGTGTCTCAAATTACGTTAGTGCACTTACAGAAGTGCACTTCGTGCACTACATACTGTCTTGCATAGTGCGTAAATTTCGACAGAGGAGTGTTGTCTCAAATCGCGCACTTCCATGTGCACTTACAGGAAATGACGATCACATTTCATCCCTTCTTCTTCTGTATAATTGGGAATTTCGCCAAGGGGGAGAGCATTCCAGTCTGCTATTGTTTTTCGTGAAAAATAATTCCTGCTTTGTTTTTTGATACTTTAACAAAAATAAATGTGGTTTTTATTTGCTCCGTGTCACGCCAGGATGAAGACAGCGACGCCGCCGTCATGCCCCCCCCCCCCCCATTAGCTGAAAACTGTACAAACTGTATTGTAATATTCCTTCTTGATACTGCACTCTTTTCAACTAATTAATTATACCTATTCTTTGCAGTCCACTCTTTTATGTGTGAAGTGCGCGATTTGAGACACAGCCCACGAGAACATGGTGAGTGGAGACAGGGTTCTACTGAGCTTGATTGTAGATGGCTGACCAGTGTGCGCGGCGGGAGAGGTGAAGGGGGAATGTCAAACAGGTGTGCGTAGTCAGCTGGCAGCAGTAGGCAGGAGGGGAAGGGAAAAACACAGAAAGGTGGCAGGGCCAACAGAAAAACTAAACATGGAAAACACAAAAAGGAATTAGTAAATTGAAAAAAAAACAAAAAAAAACACAGCCAGTCAACCCCAGCCACAACAACGTGTATGTCATTATTTCTGCAGGTATTTCGTTTCTGATTGGTGTAACTAAAAGAGCTAACGCCCTCGGTCAGCTGACTGAATTTGTTAGTAAGCGGCAGCGGAAATAGCCTGAATACCAATCGTGCAGGAAAAAGGCATCTCTTTTTAGGTTATAGATTTACAAACACCTAATGTAAGAATATCAAAACATTTCTTGCTAAGCCTGGGAGGCAGAGATTCCCTTTGACTAGTCTGTGGCATCCAATACGCTTCATAGAACCTATGAGTAGTGATGACACTCAAAATTCAAAATAATACATAAGAAAAAGCTGCAACCAAGATGTAGCTGTATGTAAATATGAGCCCACAGCAAGTATCAAACCATTCAAACAGAAGCCACGATAAAGTTTTGCTGAACGGTACAGTCGAGGTTCAGTGAAAATTGAATGAGTTTTATAGCACCTGGAACAAAGAAAAATGTAAAATGATTGCTTTTTACGCTGGCGAACCTGTATCGCCGAACACATTCCTCCAAGAGTGTGGGTATTCCCCCGAATTCCACCAGATGCGTAACGGCCGCGGATCGCCTCTTTGCTCGGCCGTTCGTCAACACCCACCAGGTCCAGATTTTGCTGCTTTTTGAAATTAAGTTTTACTTTATTAAATTGCCAGCATCTTATACAGTAAACAAACAAAAATACAAACTCAATAAATTGTTTTTCATTTGCAATGTTGGTGTGAGTTCTTTTTTTGCCCGGCACTAAAGTGGTTTAAGCCGGCAGCTGCTCTGGATGGATTCCACATCATTCTGGTTACCTTTGTATACGTCCTCCCACAGGTCGCCATTTTCCAGGTCATCATATTTGCTTCTTGTAGCACAGGGACAAAAAAACGTAAAGGCTTTCTTCATGTTTGAAGCGTTGTCCGAGATGATGTAATCAAAATTATGCTTTATGTTGAAGTTATCACATTCTCAAATGTTTCACTAATCCTGCCACCAGTGTGAGACCATGTGAATCTTTCACAGCTTAATAGAACTGACAGGAGTCCTGTGTTGCTTCTGTCTATCTCCATGTAGTGGGCAGTAACTCCTAAATAGCCACACATGGTCCTGTCAGTCCAGATATCCATAGTGTCAGACACTGTCTGTTGTCTCTAATTTTGATTTGATCTTGGCCTCTTTGAATGTTGCAAGCTCATTCAGTCTTCTTGTTACGCTGCAACTTACTGGACAACATTTTTTATCTACCACTGACAAAGAATTCTGGAGCCCGGATTGTAAATCAATAGGCTCGTTCGAGATGAACTGCGCCCCGCCTGTCAAGTAGACGAGAGCAGGCGGCAGCAGCAGGGGGCAGTGACAAAAAGCTGCGGTAAAGTCGGACAGTTTCCAGCCGATTTCAGCAGCCTTTAAGCTGGACAGGAAGTGACAAAAACACTGTAGTGCGATTCCGATTTAATAAAATATAATCAGACCCACATATCAGCTTGTACACAGTTTCCAGTTGTTTTAATTATGACAGAGTATGCAATCTGTTCCTGATTTTAATTAACAACACACTGTAGATGATCCGTGATCTGAACGGATTTAGTTTCTCTGAATTCTAAACGTAACTATCAGCCACACAACGTGTGTTCTGCACAGAATAGGTCTTTAAATCAGACAAATAGCAATTAAAATCCCTTTGATTAAAAAACAATAAAGTTTAAATAAAACGTCATCATGTTGTTAACCAATCCGGTGTTGAATCAGCTGAGAAGCCGGCGTTTTCCAGCATGCTCTGGGTCCGCCTGACTCTTGCAGTCGGTGAAAAGCAACTGCGCCGCCTGCGTCTCAGAACTGCGGCCGCCCTTGCTCTCCTGAGATTTCCGTTTCCCGCGTGTGCATGACGTCAGAGCAAGATGGATCAAACAACATAGGACTTTAACCCCTGAGACTTGGGATTGAGTCCCACGTGTGATGGTTCTATCCCCCGTTGTTCTTTTCCTTACCATAAGCGTCCCGTTGATGTAGCGCATCCCGCATGTTGAGGTTTGTCCGCCGGTGTGTAGCGTTTCATTTCCCCATTGTTGTGTCCCCCAGAGGCCGCGGCTTGTGTCCCGGCGGCCATTGTTTATCTGGTGGTGACCACCACGAATAAACAAGAAAATCACGTTACTGTTGATAAGTCAATAGATCAAAATCACATCACCATTTCACGAACTGCCAAGAGACCGGGTTGGCAAGTCACTGATCGCAGTCCATTTTTTTAGTGATTCAAATAGATAAATAAATCTATAAAATAAATAGTTGTGCCCATGGAGAACTAGTTTAGCTGACTAGAACAACAATTTACCAGTTGGACCGATTATTACCTTCCTAATTGTTGGAGCTAAATCCTGCTCCATCTCAGGGTTCATTCAATTAGTAGTCAAAATCTCAGATGTTGATGTGTGAATCCATTTTATTACATAGGATATCCTAGAGACAAATACAGAGTCAACCTAACACGGGTCTCCCCCAAATTTGTCTGACTCTCTGCTCCTGGACCCCCTGGTCTTATTCACAAAGGGTGGGGTCTCTTGGCCACAGTGGTGTCTTTGTGTGCTTATCCGTTAGGGGTGATCCGAGTATCCGGCTGAAACGAGTATCCGGTACGGATAAAGCACTTTTGCCGAGTACAAGTATTATAC
>NC_048429.1:17048649-17053901 GCF_013103735.1 Etheostoma cragini
ACACACACACACACACACACATATACCTGCTGCGGAAATAAAAAAAAGAAAAAAGATCCAAAAACAAAAAAAATCACACTGATCATAAAAAAGTAAAAAGTAAAAAAAATAAAGTTATATTGAGTATGAAAACTCTTGTTCATTACATTTTACTTCATAATTGCAACTGCATGTGTTGTATTGATTGTTGCAAAACGTTCTGTATATAGTTTGTTTGTTACCATGACAACACCATTGATCTGAAGCTCGATGCTTTCATGTAAATAGTTTTCAAATCAGCAATGAATATAACAATTTCTGATCAACTCATACCAATTGCATGCTTAAAACAACATGCCGGTTAAAGCCCCGCACATTTCAAGACAACCAGACCCACTTCCGGGTTAAATCTGACCACTTCCGGTTTAGGCCCCGCCCAGTCAGAGTACGGATACGGATACAGATAATCCATGTGGTAAACAGATACAGATACAGATACAGATAATGCTGTACTCGCTCATCCCTACTTGTGACCTTTTGTCTTTGGTTGTTTTCTGTGCTTGTTGTGATAAATGTCCCGTCTCCTCTCATGTTGTGATTGGTTTTTCCCTCTACAGCACATTGTCCTCAACAGACAATTAAGGTCTGAATTAATCTAAATTGCCAATTGCATGTTTTTTTTTCAAATTATGAACGTCATGTCATTTTCCCCTTCTAAGAATTACTGCTTAGAATTCTGTGAAGCCTCAGCTGTTCAGCTCATTCCAGGACTACTGTATGCCCTCAATGTAATTTTGCAAGTTAAAATGCTGCTCTGCACTTATTAACCACGTCTGCACAAGTCTGAATCATCATTACTCTCAGCAATAATGTGACATCCTCCAGGAACCCTCTTGTCATCACGCAGTCTAATTAAATTGGTCAGAAGATTAATGGAGTTGTGCTCCTATTATGCACTGCAATGCAAATGAACAAATTACAGCCCTCTGACTTCCAGGCTACGTCTGTTTCTGTGTGCTTTTGGGTGTGTGTTTGTCTGTATTTATACATTATCAATCTGCTCGGCAGGCACCTTATTTTCCTTTCAAACCCTTGCACCCACCTACCAGGCCTAGTTTGGTACCAGTCTAACCACTGTATGCTGAAGACACGTTGGGAATTAACTATTTGTATGATACAGCTGCAAAATAAGTATTTGAACACTTGTCTATCACCTAGAATTCTCACCCTCAAAACTAGTTAGTCTGCCTTCAAAATGTCCACCTCCACTCCATTTATTAACCTAAATTAGATGCACCTGTTTGATGTCGTTAGCTGCATAAAGACACCTGTCCACCCCATACAATCAGTAACAATCCAACTACTAACATGGCCAAGACCTAAGAGCTGTCCAAAGACACTAGAGACAAAAGTGTACACCAAGGCTGGAATGGGCTGTGGGGAAATTACCAAGCAGCTTGGTGAAAAAAGGTCCACTGTCGGAGCAATCATGAGAAAACGGAAGAAGCTAAACATGACTGTCAATCTCCCTCGGACTGGGGCTCGATGCAACATCTCACCTCGTGGGGTCTCAATGATCCTAAGAAAGATGAGAAATCAGCCCAGAACTACACAGGAGGAGCTCGTCAATGACCTGAAAAGAGCTGGGACCACCGTTTCCAAGGTTACTGTTGGTAATACACTAAGATGTCATGGTTTGAAATCATGCATGACACGGAAGGTTCCCCTGCTTAAACCAGCACATGTCAAGGCCCGTCTTAAGTTTGCCAATGACCATTTGGATGACCATTTTTGGTCATAATTCCACTAACTGTGTTTGGATGAAGAAGAATGATGAGTACCATCCCAAGAACAGCATCCCTACTGTGAAGCATGGGGGGGGGGTTTCTGCACATGGGACAGGGCAATTGCACTGTATTAATGAGAAGATGACCGGGGCCATGTATTGCGAGATTTTGGGGAACAACCTCCTTCCCTCAGTTAAAGCATTGAAGATGGGTCGAGGCTGGGTCTTCCAACCTGACAATGACCCAAAGCACACAGCCAGGATAATCAAGAAGGGGCTCTGTAAGAAGCATATCAAGGTTCTGGCGTGGCCTAGCCAGTCTCCAGACCTAAACCCAATAGAGAATCTTTGGAGGGAGCTCAAACTCTGTGTTTCTCAGCGACAGCCCAGAAACCTGACTGATCTAGAGAAGATCTGTGTGGACGAGTGGGCCAAAATCCCTTCTGCAGTGTGTGCAAAGCTGGTGAAAAACTACAGGAAATGTTTGACCTCTGGAACTGCAAATAAAGGCTACTGTACCAAATATTAACATTGATTTTCTCAGGTGTTCAATTACTTGTTTGCAGCTGTATCATTCAAATAAAAATTTTAAAAAAATCATACATTGTGATTTCTGGATTTTTTTTTAGATTATGTCTCTCACAGTGGACATGCACCTACATAAGCAATATATGAATTCAGTTGTGATTCTTTGAGAATTTACAGATCCAGTTTCTCTTTTTTAATCTTCCCCTTCCATTTAAAGGAATCTACATGTATATGTGTGGGCTCAGATATGGCTTCTGGAAATAAAATAAAGGATAAAATATGAATGACTAAACTGACATTAATTAAGAAGTTCCCTATATTTATATATATTTAGAATTACGCAGCACATTGGCAAGGAGTCATTCTTGACGCATAGTCTACTATCGCAAACATCTCTCTCAGATAAGGCTGACGGGAATCTGTTGAGTTGTCTTGTAGTGGTACATCAAGTGCAACGTACAGTAGCCTACTGTATTGACAATTAGATTAAATTTGGAACTGATGACTCCAAAAATAATAATGTTAACTCAAGTTAAATGATTGTAAACTTGTAGTCAACACGTCAACACGGATGCTGGTCCCATCCACCAACAATAACTGTATCATCTATTTTAGATTTTATTTGCTTATCTTGTTTATTCGATTGTTGTGATTTAACATTGTGATTTTTAACCTTTTGTCTATTGTATAAATATATTAATTGTACTATAACTGTTTATTATTTTAGGATGTTTATTATTTTAGGATGCCTAATAACATCTGGCTAGGGGACTGCCGATGAAAACTAGCCTATGGCTAACTCGGGTACGCTTACATTTGCTTCGAATGTTGATCAGTACACTGTCCCCTTTTCAAATAAACAAATAAATGAAATTAAATTAAATGTTAGTGAGGACTAGATTTGGACTGGATTTAAAGCTGCTTCTGGTTTCTAACTTGGCTCCAGGTGTGTCTGTTAACACACGGACGGAGACAACTTCTCTTTTGATGCTTTATTGAATCAAGATCAGTACAAACATGGGTGCGTGTTTGTGTGTTTAGTTCTGCAAATAAATAACATTTTAAAGGCTACCATACACAATGCGTATAGGAATCATATATGCTAGCAAATAATAACAATAAACCCACTATTTCATTATCTTAATCCAGTAAATAATGCACCTAAAATACAAACGTGAGCGAGGGCGTTCAACAATCACCCTTATGTGGAATCAACAGCCAGGTAACAGGTGAACCACACAAACAACATCACTAGCTAACCTACTTTAAATGGGACAGAACTACAGAACAATACAACAACAGGCTTAAATGAACTGACATAATTTATACGACTTGCAGTTTTCAAGGACTCACACACACACACATACACAATCTCCACTGTTATTCACCAGACAACTAGTCTCTTTTTTTAACGGAGCGCCTTGGGGTCAGCTGAGAAAAGAAAATAAACCGTGCACATGGATTCATAATCTTAACAATCGTGAGCATATTAGAAAAGATATTCACAGAACTTCTGAAATCAATTACTCTATAGCGAAATGACATCAAATCAGAAAAGACGCATCTTTCCTACTGTAGTTAACAATGAGCTACAAACTAATTTTTATCAAAGCAAGCCGTCCTCCAACCTGAGGAAATAAGCTTGGTCTCCAGCAGCAGACAAGTTATAATTATGGTAAGAATATATCTAGAATACCGTTCCTATTTTGTTCACGTTTCTAAATCTTTGAGGACGGATTGTTATGAATCCTTTTCTCAGCTGGCCCCAGGAGGGGCTCCGTACTTTTTCTTTTCTCTACCTTTTCTCGGTGTGGCGAGCCCACTCGCGGTGTGAGGCGCGTGTCCGTGCTATTCTCCGACATGACGACCTTTTTATATAAAACTAAAGTAACGATTCAATTTTGTAAACTGTAAGAAAGTACGGATATTTGTGTTAAAATGTAAGAAGTAAAATTAAAAAGTTGCAACAAAAATAAATAGTAAAGTAAAAATATCTGAAACATCTACTATCTATTTGTTCTTTGTTAATTCCCATCTCTGTCAGAGAACAGAAAAGAAAGGAACAGGATGAAAAAGATGTTCAGAGCATTCTGTCACCCATACATCACATGATGAACCCGTTTGATCAAACACTGGAAAAAGAGCATGTTTCCATGTTACAGCAGATCAAGAAGCATCAGAAGCCATCTCTGCAGATCTGCTGAATGCAAAGGAACTAGGCGAGAAGGCATTGAATCAAATTCTTTCAGCACCGTCTCAACACAGATGAGGTTGAATTTCATGCACCATTGGAAAAAATGAAACTCAAGACATTTAAGGACCCAGCTACCTCAAGTGTCATCAAAGCGAGAGGCTGCGAGACAGCCCTCAAAGCAGAGGTTATTTTTGTCACAATGACAAACATTGAAGAGTGTTGATTGGTTATTCATAACAACACATTTTACTTTAAAATTCCATAAATGGAGTTAATTTGTTTACTTCGGGAGCAGGGCCACGCCTAAATCACACCTCTAATCACCAGACAAACCTACATATACCATGCTGCACAGCCAGGCTTGTGTCTCTGGTTGCTTGACCCACCCTCCCTTTCCCTGTCCTTCATCTATTTTACCCCTCTTCCCTTCCGCACATCTCTCTCATGTCTCTTATAGTTACCGTAAAGTATTTGGGCAAAAACTGCTTCTGAGACGGATCCCCCACTCTGGGTCTCTTCCACCCGGTCATCACACATCCTCCCAGACCAGCTATCAGACGAAATCCACATCAATTTATCTATCTGCACATTCATAATGTTCATCTGCACATCCATAATGTTCATTAAATCTTTAACTAACACATGGTTGTGGCGTGGTCAATGCTAGTGAACCAATACCTACATTAATTCCAGTAATAAGCAAAAAATGGTTTAGAACCTGCAAAGCTTTATTTGGGTTAATTCAGTGTGCCGATGTGCTGCATA
>NC_048429.1:17054001-17058156 GCF_013103735.1 Etheostoma cragini
TTTTATTAAGTTTTATTGCTGTTCGGATGTGCCCCAATAGCCGGCACACTGATAAAATTTCTGCGGAATTTTCTAGTTTATTCCTGCAACTGTGTCAGAGGGGGTTCTTAGGTGCTCTGGTCACACACATGCTAATAAACCCTAGTGCTGTGTGCAGGCAGTACACAGACACATAATCTAATTGGGCTGATAGATGTGGAGGAGAGGCGCTAATAGGGGCGGGTCATTCTGCTTGAAATCTGGATTTCAAACTATAGAGCACTTAGGGGGATTTTACTTTTTTTGTCAGTTCCCATCTAGATAGACACACACATACACTCACAATCAATCCCCTGCCAGCACCTCAACTGTGTGGGTATTTGGAACAATCCTTCAGAGGATGATGAATGACAAAACTATTGAGCAAGAACTAGTTTGACATTACAACCATGACGCGGAACAATTTAGGATAAGTGGAAAATTGCTATTACATGTGGCACTTTGTAGTTTAGTCTATTTGAAAGTAATGTACTTTTTTATGCTTTTCTTTCAATTTTGACTTTGTACATTAATGGTTAAATGCACTTTTTGGAAATTGTTGAACAAGTTCTGAGATCACGTACGAACTAAGAGCTGCACAACTTCAGATTTTACTCATGCAATTGAAGACAAGACAAGGTCAACTAGTTGCTGATGATGTCACTGATATTTTTTTTCCTTTTCCTTTTCATGTCATTAATTATATAATATCACCCTTTGATAACAACCCTTGGATAAAAAAAATTTAAGACGCTTGCTATGTGCAGCTTAGCCTTTGTAGCATTTTGCAACAGGTCCAATTTATCAGCAAACGCTTTCTCAGTGAGCTTCACAACCCATTTTTCAGCTTCAATATTACTGGGTATACCAGCAGTGACTTGTGCCCGATGCAGCGTCACACAATTCCATGATAAAGTCGAGTGCAAAGCACAGAGAAAATATTCCCTCCTGGGCCGATGTTCTTTCAGGCTAACACCCTTCACTTTAAAGCGCCATTTCTTGAGAAGCTTGTTATTTTATTGTTCACTGGTAACTCACTGTACACCGTCTCTTCTTCTTCTTCCTTCTATCTCTTCTTCCTCTCGCTTTACACTCCGACACCGCTACCGCTCGCTCTTCTTGCCAAACACTCACTCAATTTTAAAGGCTTTCCGCAGGGTCCTAAAACATCTTAAATTTCAAAAACACAATTTTAAATCACTATACTTTTACTTTTACATAACCCTTGTGTGGTATTCGGGTCAAATTGGCCCATTTAAAATTTTTACAAGAAAAATGGTACAAGTTCAATTTTTCTACCTGAAAATCAATGGCCTAACCTTATGTTCCGTGATAAACATGTATTCCTGACTCATTCAGGAAATTATTCTGGATATGACCACTTGTGTTTTTCCATAGTGGATTTTTAACATTACTCATAACTTTATGACAAAAAATCAATCCCACTTCCATTTTTAATTGGGTTCTAGTAGAAACTTATTGCATTCCCTAAACATGTTATCTCAGTTGTTTGAAATTGAGATAAAAACAATATTTGTTAGTAGATTATAAAGTAAAATTTCAGAATTGTTTTAAAAAACCCAAATACAGTGGTGCTCATAGGTTTACATGCCCATGCTTAAATTGACTAAAAAGAGAAATAAAAAAATTATCTTTTGTAAATAGATGTTATAACCTTAATGAAAAAAAAGGAAAAATCCAACCTTTTAAGGACACCAATTTTCTTTGTAAATTAATAAAGTATTGTAAATAAATGTTCTTCCTTAAAATACAGGGGGCATATGTATGGCCAACCCTATGTTAAATTTCCATAGAGGCAGGCAAATTTCTATTTATAAAGGCCAGTTAATTATTGGTATGGTGAAGGGCATGTGATTATGTGGGGGGGCTATTATAATTCCGAAGGCCAAGGGAACTTTATCAGGATGCATAGTGTCCTGGATCCATAGAGATTGGCATGGTTTTACTTCAGTTAGACTAAGCCGATTTGATTTTCATTGAGAGATGATTTTGTGGAAAGTATCCCATGCCAATCTCTATGTATAGTGAAGGGTATTTGATTTTAATTCCAAATGCCAAAGGAACTTTATCAGGATGTATCCTGATCCATGAAATAACTGGCCTTTATTCATTAAAATCTGCCTGCCTCTATGGGAATTTAACATAGGGGTGTGTATACTTCTGCCCCCTGTATTTTAAGAAAGAACATTTATTTATTTAAAACACATTATTCATTCACAAAGAAAAGGTTGGATTTTTCCTTTTTTGTAATTAAGGCATTAAGATCTATTTACAAAAGATGATTTTTTTATTCCTCTTTTTAGTCAATTTAAGCATAGGCATGTTAACTTATGAGCACCACTGCAAGTCATGGGTCAAATTGACCCAAGGGATACGAGAGGGTCCCGAAAGTGAAGACAATACAACTGTTAAGTAGATTTGTGAAGAAGAAGCTGTACTCTTACTTCGCTACATTAGGCTACAATAAGCTTGTTTTATTTTTTCCTCTTTATTCTATGTGTCATTGTTTTATGCCCCTGCGTACACCTCAGTCAATGTTTTATTTTGACACAGAGAGAGACTTCTGCTAAAGGCTCTACCACGTGACTGTGTTTCACCAATCCCTTAGATGTGCAGTCTCGTCACGTGACAGACAGTGGCTCGAACTTACTGAAGGCCTTTTGATTATATGGTGAGGAGAAAGCCACAAATGTACAAGAGGATAGTGACTCCACCCTTGATGATTCAACAAAAGATCAAAATGAGTCAGAGGTGGAGTATGAAGATGTGTCTGCTATCCTGAGTGACAACACAGGCCTTGACTACAAACTTCCGTGGCACCAACAGTGTACATGCCATCTCCTCTTATGACCTATATCCACAGTTGATGCCACTGCTGCAGGAGGACTTCAAATGAAACCTACAAGAGGCTGTCTCGGTCTGCTTTGGCAAAACGTCATGCTCTTTGGAATAAAACCAGCAGGTCAACCATGGCTGATGAAACAGTGGAACGTGAATGCAAGCTGCAGTTTCTCCGACCCTATCAGACACGCTGGAGCTCCTGGTTCATACAGAGTAAGGAGAACAAGCAATTCGCAATGTCTGCACAGCATTAAAGACAATATAAATATTTTGTTTTAAAAATATTCTAACTTTAACAATTAAATGAGTTTTCTTTGCATGGTGGTGTGACAATTGTGTATGACTTGAATAGAATAATTTAACTAATTGATTTTGATTTATTTGTGTATTTACAGTGAGGAAAATAAGTATTTGAACACCCTGCTATTTTGCAAGTTCTCCCACTAAGAAATCAATCAATTTCAATTCAATTTTATTTATAGTATCAAATCATAACAAGAGTTATTTCAAGACACTTTACAGATAGACCACACTCCACAATTTACAAGGATCAACAGTTCTAGTAGTCTCCTCCAGAGCAAGCAACAGTGCGACAGTGGCGAGGAAAAAATTCCTTTTAGGCAGAAACCTCGGTCAGACCCAGGCTCTTGGTAGGCAGTGTCTGACGGGCCGGTTGGGGTTAAAATGAAGAGTGGAAATAACAAAAATAGAAAAAATAGTAAGTGGTGTAAGTGCTGTCTCTGTGCTATGATGAACACTAAGTCCTGACTGAAAATCCTCAAATAAGCTGTTGCTAAGCAGAAAGGCACACAGCTGTTTGGCGAGTGCTTTCTCAAGAATCTTAGAGAGAAATGGAAGGTTGGATATAGGTCTATAGATGGCTAAAACATCTGGATCAAGGTTGGGCTTTTTTAGAAGAAGTTTTATTACAGCTACTTTAAAGTGCTTTGGTACATAGCCTGTTAATAAAGACAGATTGGTTATATCTAGTAGAGAAGTATTAACTAATGGTAAAACTTCTTTAAGTTGCCTAGTCGGGATAGGGTCTAAGAGGCAGGTTGATGGTTTAGATAAAGAAATAATTGAATTAAATTGATAAAGATCAAGTGAAGCAAAGCAGTCTAAACACGTATCTGGTTTTACAGCTGTTTCTAAAGTTCCTGAGTTTAGCGATAAGTTAGTGCCAGTTAGAGGCAGGTCTTGGTGAATATTGCTTCTAATAGTTATAATTTTATCATTAAAGAATCTCATAAAGTTGTTACTATTAAGAGCTAT
>NC_048429.1:17058256-17062877 GCF_013103735.1 Etheostoma cragini
CACGAGTGAAGCAGCAGAAATACTTACTCTTTTCAGTTACGCACACTCTTAAGGAAGGTGCCGCTCACAACTGCTCTCCAACTGACCGACTAACTCTTTCATACTGCTGGTTAAAGATGTGACGTCAACTATAATAAACATACCAGCATGCACTTTGGCTGTTACAAGCACTGAATGAAACGGGAGTAAACGTGAAACATAAAGCACAATCTGGTCAAGTGTACTAAATAATTGTAACCCTAACATAACTTTGGGGCCTTTTCTACAACAACAGATCACTATAGTCCATGTGAACTGCTTCATCCTCCCGCAATTCTATCAACACAGGAGGGGTGTTATCTCCAATCACTTTGGGTACAAAATAGCAGACTTTGATCCAGTTGCACAAAGAGCACTCAATTATGATGACAGTTCATCACTGGTTGGCTGTTGTGTTTTCTTAACTGTATCAGTAGAAAAATAACTAGCACTTTGTTCTTCTATGTTAGTTGTTGTTCTTTGAAAGTGCAGTAGGCAACAGCCATTATGCCTTTTCTTGCGTCACTGTCTTTGAGTCTCTCAATTTTACTGTTTCTTCAACGAGAAACAATAATGCAGAAACATCTCCCCTACAAAATCTCTGCTGAGGTCTCTAAGACGACGATGAGTAGTCTGGAACCACAGGGGTCAGCAAAGAACCTCCCTCTATCATTATGATGTATCACATCACAAACTAAAGAGCCGTGTGAACCTTTTTCCTTCACAAAGGCCAAATCCTTGGACAGAAGGACACACCCATCCCTTGATCTGGTAGCTACATAAGTGAACGTCTCTTTGGCTACATGTCTGTGTTTTGTTGACTTCTTCTGCTCTGTTAAGTGTTTGGCAACGTGGGCAATAGGATTTTGACTTTGTCTGACCATTTTCTTCAGTGTCTGGAGGTAAACTTCAAAAGGAAAGGTTGAAACAATGTTCAGGGAATGGGTTTTCCCACACGTCTCTTTAGACTTTTAAACAGTCAAATCTCTGGCATACCCTAAATACTCATTCCATAGCACATCATACAGAATTGACATGATGACTGTGAGTGCAAGAAAATGGAATATATATAATAATAATAAAAATATATTTTTTAATTTTTATTGCACATACATATTTATGTTTTCTTTTTTTTTACTTGTCTTCTGTGTCTTTTCCTTTTTTGGAGCCTTGCAATAAAATTTTGCTCACCAGTCTATGTGAATGTTTAGTTGAATGACAGTAAAGTCTGTCTAAGTCTAAAGGGTAGTGGGCTTAGCATTTGTTACAGCTGTTTGTCAATATCGAGTACTTGTGCAGGGCATGAAGCCTATAGCTGTAGGCTACTATTAATGTTGAAACAACACACAATCAATTTGATTATGGGCCAACTTGAGGGGCGTGCATGCATTTGAAAATATCACTGCACGCAATTGGATAACACTACGATAACATTACGACAATTATTTACTGACTGATTCCGGACTTCGGCGTTGCAGCGCTGTTGTGATCTGTTTAGCTCGCCTCTGGCCCGCCTACATCAAATACACCAATGTTGTTGGAGCAGCTCGGCTCCAAGGGCATCCTTACTAGGGATGAGCCAGATACTCGGCTAAAACGAGTATCCGGTACGGATAAAGCACTTTTGCCGAGTACAAGTATTATACGAGTAATGCGAGTCAATATCTGCACTCTGATTCAATGTAAGTCTCTATTGACTTTGTCTCCGTTCTTTGATAGGCTAGTCACAGTGCTAGTCACAGCACTCCTCCCCTACACTATTCTGTGATAGGCTGGTCCCAGCGCCCGTCCCCTAAACTATTCTGTGATAGGCTAGTCCCAGCGCCCCTCCCTACACATAGATTCCTTCTGTTGTTGTGTCCGACTGGCTGTGCTCGCTGACTCACACACACTCAGGACACGGAGAAGTGAACAGCTCCCACCCTCTCCCTCTGCGGGGCTTTTCTGTTAACATTTAGGGTTTCTTCAGCTTCAGGTTTGTTTGTGTGACTTCTGGTAACGTGGGGTGGGTTCAGACATGGTGTTGGCAGAATGCGACTCGGGTTGCATCTCTGCCGTCTGAGTTTTTTTTATTTTTATTTAAACCGCCTGCTGGCTCTAACCAGTTTTCTTGAGTGTCTGAAACTTACTTGCTGTATTTTATAAAAAATAAAAATAAGTTGCGGTATAAATGAATAATATTACAAATGAATATGCACACACAAACACATTCCAGCCCCCCGTCCCCCTCTCTCTCTCTGTATCTCTTACTCACTCACAGACACACACACTCACACATACCTGGTGTGAAAGTAAAAAAGAACCAAAAAACCATAAATTATCACACTGATCATAGAAAAATTTAAAGTTAAAACAAGAAAGTTACATTATTGAGTATGAAAACTCTTGTTCATTACATTTTACTTAATAATTGCAACCACATTGTTGTATTTATTGTCGCAAAACTTGTTATATAGCTAACCTATAACACCACTGATCTGAAGCGCAACGCTGATGCTGTCATGGAAATAGTTTTCTAATCAGCAACAAATGTAACAATTTCTGATCAACTCATATCAATTGCATGCTTAAAAATAACATACTGGTTAAAGCTTTGCCCATTTCAAGACAACCCGACCCACTTCCGTGTTAAAACTTCCGGGTTAGGCCCCGCCCAGTCCGAGGATAGATACAGATAATGCTGTCGCTGTACTCGCTCATCCCTAATCATTACCGCTTGCCAGAGTGACTCGCTGAACAAATTCAAATGCTCTTGCAAGAACTCTGGATTTCCAGGGTAAAATTCTGTATCATCAATATTAAACCTCTAACGTCTCTAAAAACATTCACAAATTGGGACATTAAACACAATTCATCAATTGTGGTTTGGAACTAGGCCTACTGCAACTGGACTGATAAAAAGTCATAGTTGCAAACATCTCACCTGGCTATCAGCATCATGTTATTTGTTTGTTGTTGTAGACAAGGAAAGGAATGTGTAAATTGTCATGGAACAGTATATGGATGTCTGCCATTGTCACTTACCTCTTATGCAAATCTGTGAGGGCTTCCGGTGCTGGTGCTCTAAAAGAATTGAAAATATTTCACATCCGTAGGAAATCATTTTACTTTCAATCATTGAGTAGGATGAAAAGCTAAAAATCTGCATAAAGACAACACAAGACTTTCAACCAGAGGATCGTGTCCCGCGTGTGGCAATTAATTTTCCCTCTTCTTGCGTCCCTCAGAGACCACGGATCATGTCCCGGCGTGCGACAAGTTCTTTTCCTTATCCCAACTGTCCGGTTGTTGTAGCGTGTCCCACAGAGACCGCCGCTGTCTTCCACGTGTGGCGTTTCATTTCCCCATTATTGAGTCCCCCAGAAAGAGCGGATCGTGTATCTTTACGCGAAAAAAAACGAGATGAATCTGTCCATGTTCACAAATTGATAGATTAAAAAACCATTGTGACATTTCACGAATTGCCGTGAGACCGTTCTAAAAAACAATTAACTGTGTGTGTGTGTGTGTGTCAAAAAGAAAATAGAATGTAGATTACTACGCATTATTTTAAATGAATTTAGGCAACATTTAATTGCTAGTAGA
The DNA here is from genome assembly GCF_013103735.1 of Etheostoma cragini. NCBI lineage: Eukaryota > Metazoa > Chordata > Actinopteri > Perciformes > Percidae > Etheostoma > Etheostoma cragini. Next base: position 17,061,860 of record NC_048429.1, read on the forward strand.
GCACCAAGCCACATTCCCATTCCCTACAGCAGCACAACCATCCATAAAAATAAATAAACAGCTACAGATTTACTATTTAATATTTACTACACTAAGAGAGAAGGAATGGATTTGGAAAAACACCATCCAGCTCCATGTTCCATTCCCCTTGCTGCAGTTTAATAGCCGTCCTTCTTTGCCACTGGGCCATTTCAGCTTTTCTTCAGCACAATCTCAATATGCTGTCAATAAAGCCATAAATCCACTGACCTTTTGTCTTTTAATACAGCACCACAATTTGTTTCACTTTTCATTAACTGGCCCTGAGTAACCAACAGGGCCTTGGGTGCCAAAGACTGCACACACATTCAGCTGCCCAAAGCATTACTACGGCTACATGAACCGTTGGTGGTCCATTCCAGAAAGGATGAATTGACAACATTAACCCAAGTGTTTACTCTGACTTATTTCTTTTTCAATTACTTCCATAACAAACTTCAGCTGGTAGCATGGAGTCAGATTGGCAGCGATGCTGGCTGTTTACGTAACAAACTCCAGTCACTGTGATTTCTCGCAAATATGAGGCAGAGTTTCAGAAAGTCGAAAAGGTTGCTCTAGTACACGCACGCGCGCTCACACACAGTCACTCACCGCCTAACGGATTCCGGGCAATATACCCGCGAGCAGCTCCCGCACACGTATCTGCGGCAGCCGCCGCAGACAGCCTGCGTCTTACGGTCCCTTTCCCTCGGATAGAGCTGACACCTTCTCCTCTTGCCTCCCCCAGCCGCACCTCCACCCACTCCACCTCCTTCTCCGCTCGGCCCGGCGCCTTCACGCGGCCCGCCGTCGTCTAGCCGCCCATCGCCCCTCGAGCCCGTTGCGCGTTTTGCCGTCAAGGTCCTGATGAGCACAACGTTCTAGTTGCTCTTGGGCACGTAGGACCGCGTGTGTGAGCGCGAACCTGCACAACGCCGCGGCTCGCCCCTTTGTCTGGACCAGGGCGGGTGGCAGCTCGGCCCTTTTTTTCTGCACCGTG
>NC_048429.1:17062977-17064632 GCF_013103735.1 Etheostoma cragini
ATGTATGGCAATGTATATTAGGGCATAAGGAGGAATGAGTGTATTCAGATGTTTCCTTTATTCATTTGTATTTGTTTCCCTCTTTATAGAAACCACACACCACACACACACCCCCACAATTGAAGAGAGAGAAATAAACAACCAGAATAAGAACTACCTCTCAGCTCTTCATTTCGTACTCTGGAATAAGTGGCCTTAAGTGGTGCTCTGGCCGGCACACCTGAGTGAACCTAGTGATAAACCCGGAACTAGCCCATAGACTGAGCGTCTACTCATTATCTTCACTTCAGTTGTCCAGTTGGCAAAGATGTTGACATTTCAGTATCAGAGGAGCGAGCAAAGGCAGTTGAGGCCGCTACAAGGGATCAAGCTTCCTCTAAACTGTGGTTTTGATTTCCTGCTAGTCAAATAACAGCATCTAAAATGAAAACTGCATGTTCCACTAATCCAAAACAACCATCAGAGCTTCATCAAAAGTGTTTGCTATCCTGAGTCATACAAATTTACATCAAAATCAACTACCTGGGGATGTAATCGTGAGAATTTTGCACGTGATATGTTTATAGACGTACATAAGGAATATCATGAAAATGTGAAAGTAAACAACATAGGTTTCTTCATAAATCCAAGTGTGCCATTCTTGGGTGATTCTCCTGATGGCTTTGTTTCTTGTAATTGTTGTGGTGTCCGTGTAATTGAAGTGAAATGTCCATTCTGTGTGAAAGTCACAAGGTAGACAGTGTATCCTACTTGGAGAAGGACAGTGAAGGGAAACTGACACTTAACCGAAACCACCAGTATTTCTACCAGGTGCAAACCGGAATCTGCCTATTCTGTTTGGACAGAAAATGATTTGTTGAGCACATTTTATGTGATAAAGAGTTCTGGCGTATGATATACCAGAAAAGCAAGAACATTTTCAACACAGTTGTTTTGCCAGAGTTAGTTGGCAAGTGTTACACAAGACTTTTATCTACCATGGCCACTGTGTCCTCACAACCTGGAGTATTTCAGCTCACATGAGTGAGCACATGGCTCTGATTGTGCTGCAAGTGCCAGTAGCCAAGAAAAAAGCTGGTGAGTTTGGAAAGATGATTCTTTGTGACAATGCAAAATGTCACAAGTGGTTTCACTGCTCGTGCATTAATATTAAAATTGCACCAAAAGGAAAACGGTATTGCCCACAGTGCCAAAAGCTACCTCAGTCTCTGCCACAAAAGGAAAGAAACTTCCAAAGTAATATAACAAAGAATTCACCTTTTTTTAGTTGGCTGCTGTGAAGTTTTGTAGGCAAGGCAAGGCAAGGCAGCTTTATTTGTATATCACATTTCAGCAACAGGGCAATTCAAAGTGCTCAACACAAAATCAGTTAAAAAATAAAAAAAGATAAAACACGTAAATCAAAAATATAAACATTAAGACATATAAAACACAAGAACAAAAGTTAAAAGTTACAGTGCAGCATGAGAAATTAAACATTAACAGAACATCATTTACGGAAAGGTCTTCAGCCTTGATTTAAAAGAACTGAGAGTAGCAGCGTCTCTGCAGGTTTCTGGGAATTTATTCCAGATATAAGTATGGAGTAAGAACACTATCAAAAAGATGTATGCGTAACTTTATGTATTCATATTCATATTTTTACATTCATATTC
>NC_048429.1:17064732-17082963 GCF_013103735.1 Etheostoma cragini
ATATGAATTTAAAAATACGAATATGAATACATAAAGTTACGCATACATCTTTTTGGCAAACAACAGTAGATAGTTGATGCAACTAACTTCAGTTTTATGACTTATCAATGAGTGTCTTTCTCAGTCTCTCTCTCCCACTTTTTATCAGTCTCTTATGGTGGTTAAAGCAACTGAAAGAGCTTTCTCAGGAAGGCTTTTTTTTCCACTGCCCATGGGCATAACAACCGGGTACTGTTTTGTGTTGTTCCAGACCAGATCTGAAAACCTGACTGACCACTCTAGCATTAAAAGTCTGGATTGGAGAGACGTCTAGCAGTAATGTGTTAAATGTGTGCAGAGAGAATATAATGGATGATGTCATCCGAGCCTTCGCAAGGAGGAGTTTCAATCCAGAAGCCAAATTAAGTGTTGTATTTATGGAAGACTTCAAGCAAGCAGAGGGTTCAGTGGAAGAGGGGGGCCCTACATGGGAATTTTCCCAACTGCTGATGATAGGTTTCAAAGTCAGCAGCCTATTTACAGGGCCACAGAGCAGTAAGAACCTGCTCGGCCTGCCCTGTTCGGGGACAGGAGTTGGATGATTATCTGTCCACCGTGCTCGACATGGGTTTACAGTTCGGGGGGACGGGTTTCTACAGTTATCATGTGCACTTTGCAGTCAGCCGGTTGCATCTAGCAAGTTAACTAGGGTATGTACTGGGGCGCCCTTGACTCCAAACTATACTGCCGCGTCTTTGCTGCCTGTGTGTCCCTCTCCTGCGGGTTGTGCGGTGCCCCACCTCCTGCTGGTTCACGCCCTGCTTCCTCTTGCTACAGCTCCCTGTTTGACCGCCTGTCTTCTGCCGCACCCCCACCCCCAGGGCTGCGGACGCTTGTCCTTCTGGCTGTGTCCACCTGCCAAAAGGGGCCGACAAACGGGGAAGGTCAGTTCTCTATCAGGGTGGCAGGATGGTTTGCAACAATTTCAACAACCTTGGCTGCCCTCTCGCCTGCGGAAGGACTGGCACGGCACCCGAGCACGCCGGTTGAGGTAAATGGCCTTGTTATTGCCTTGAAACATCACCCTTATAGACAGTTTGTTGACTTCCTACTTAACGGCTTCACTAATGGTTTCCATCCAGGTATCGCTGTCCTCCCTGTGACTTCACACGCGTGCCTCAACCTCTAGTCCGCTCTCACGGACCCGTCAAAGGTGGATTTCAAGATTTCTGTACCACTAACATGATTGTGCATGTTAATTGCTGTGACCGTGTTTTTAAAAGGACCAATGGCATGTGTTTTTAAGGGTTTTAGTGTCTGCATGTTTTAATTCTGTTTGCATCTTTTTAAGTATTGCATGAACTGTTGTAGTGGGATGAGATGACATGGAGGATACTGGAGAAGTTGGCACTGGGAAGGGGAGGACATGGAGGTGAGCGGACGGGCTGGAGCAGCTGCAGCCTTGACGAATCGTAAGTGTAGGTGAACACGTGGTGGTGCAGACCGTACTCCGTTCTTATAGCCCAAAGTAGCAGGGGGACTACAGCCACCCAAATGGGGAGTTCAATGCATGTGAACAGATAAGTAAAGGGAAATTCTCCAGCTGTCCTCTTTGAATGTGTGGGAAAGAACTGTCTGGTGTCATATTTGCCTGAGAGCTGCCCTTATTCCTCCCCCAGAGTCTGGGGGATTTCAACATGAAGCAACAAAAGGGAGTGTACAGGGAGGGTGTACAGATAATTAAAGGAAAGTTCGCTAGCTAACCCGCTTGAGCATATGGGAAAGAACTGGCTTATATATTACTCTAGACTAAGAGCTCCCTTTATCCTCCCCCAGTGTCTGCCGTGTGGGCATTGCAACGTGGAGCGGCGAAAGAGAAGAGAAGCTCAGGCTACCCATGGCAGAATCCTGCCGCTCCTTTGTGATCAACTTAACCACGGACGGTCAGAGGGACTTGGAACTAGCGGCAAGAAGATCGGGCTGCCATTCTCAGCTATTAACTTTAATTACTTGTGTTTTTTTTTTACACGGAAGATTTCTTAAATAATTTTTAACTTATATAGAATAAAGTGCAATTTAAGTAACTGTTTGGTCTGGTCCCGTTTTTTGTCAGTGGAAAGAATTGCTGGTATATTAGTTTGTAAACAGACAAACCAGCTCCCGGTGTGTCACAGACCCTCTCACTGTCACCTCTTTGTTGGCAAAGGAAGTGAAGGACGGTTTTATGATCGCTTGTTCGTCGTGCCTCCTTTTCCAGTGTTCAGCATCAGTCCCATTGGCGAAATTGGAAATACTCTGGAAAAAAAGAGGTTGAACTTTCTTCACCTGACGGCTCGGTCGTCCCGAGCATCTATTATTATTATTATTCCCAGTCCGGACTTCTCAATGCAATACGCATCCATCAATCACACCATCTTCCTTATCCGTCTGGCGGTGCACGGGGCTTTGCTTTCCAAAACCAACATCACCAATGCATTGAAGATTCTGCCCATTGATCTGGATTTTTTCTGTTTTTGCTGGGAGGGAGCCTGCTATTTCTCCGTGCGCCTCGCCATTAGCTGCAGAAGCAGTCCCAAAATCTTTGACTCTCTGTCCGAAGCCCTGTGCTGGATCCTGATTAACAATCACAGACTTCCTTTTGTACTCCACTTCGACAATTTTCTCACCGTCACCCTTCCATCCTCTCCTCCTCACATGGCTTTGTACTCTCGTTACAGCTTTCCGCGAACTCGGCATCCCTCTATCCAATGAGAAGATCTAGGGGCAAGTTCAAGTTCTTAGGCATTACCCTGGATTCCGTGTACTACCAGGCATCTTTGCCAACTGAGAAAGTGCAGCGTATCACCCTCCTGTTAAACTTTCTTTTCGCAGTCAGATGCACCAAATGCCAGTTATTAGCTCTCCTTGGTCATCTCAATTACGGCATCCACATAATTCTTCAAGCCAAATTCTTTCTGTCTAGCCTTTTGTCCATGGCCACTGCCATCCCCTCTCCATGATAGGGTAGTCTTTGACGAGATGTGCAAGATGGATATGCATTTGTGGCAGCATTTCCCTGCTTCTTGGAATGGCATTTTTTTTTTTTACGAGGACTCTATCTCCAAGTCCAAGGACATTCATATGTACACCAATGCAGCTCCGTTCATTGGTTTTGGCGGCTACTACGGCAGGAGGTGGTTTGTTTCAGCTTGGCCTCTGGAATTCCGTAATTTTGGAGCAGAGTCTTGGTCTCCTTTGTCTGCGCTCCATTAACTTTGCCCCATCGGGGCTGCCATTCTTTGGGGGCATGAATGGTCCAAAAGATCCATGCTCAATCACTCCCAAAACACAGCAGTAGTAGACATTTTAAATGAAGGTCACCCTCACTCCCCAGTCATTGCACAATTCCTTTGCAGGCTCACTCTAATATCAGCCCAGCACCAGTTCATCCTCAGGGCTGCTCACGTGCCCGGCCACCACAACCGCATAGCAGACTCATTGTCTAGTTTCTCTTTTCAGAAATTCTGACGCTTGGCTCCAGAATCGGACATCCACCCAACGCCAGTCCCACTGTTTTCAGCCACAACGTTCACCTACCACACCAGCTAAGAAATCTCTCTTACGCCTCCCAAGATGCCATCATCAACAGTCTCGCCCCCAGCACTTTCTCAGCCTACCTAACTGGCTGGAATTGCTTTAAGACATTTCAAGCCACATACCAGCTGCCATTCCCCTCTCTGGACGCCATGTCCATCTGCAATTTCATTACCCATGCACATTCCATTGAAAAAATGTGCACCATTCAGGCGCACTTCTCAGGTATCAACTTCTTTGTCAAAATAGTCACCGGCCTCACATGCCCTTCTACCTCTCATTCCCACGTTACAATGTTAATGTCAGGCTTGCAGAAACAGGAACCCTCTTGCACCACTAGTAGCGAAACAGGAACCCTCTTTCACCACTAGTAGCTTACCACTCACTTCAGACCTCCTCAGCCTCTGCACCCATTCTTTGTGTTTCAAGGTACAAGTCTCCATCAATTGACTTGTACTATTAATGTAATCCATTCACTTCAATGAATTAAAAAAAAAATTAAATCAGTTGGGAGCTGCCTCTTCTATCACTCCACCAACCCCCTACACCCCCTCATTGCCTCCTCTCCCCCTCTTTTGTTCCCACACTTCCCTCCTCACTCCCCTGTAGTCAGCCCTCCTGCAGTCAGTCCAACACTACAGCAATTTTCCTCTCCCCTCACTGACACTTCAAGCACCCCCCCCCCCCCCCCCCCCCCCCCCCCACACACACACACACACACACACTTCTTCACATTCACAATTGGCCAGGTGAAGAGACAGCTGGAGAGGCTACACCAGCGCAAGGCTGCTGGCCCGGACGGCATCGGCCCCAGTTCCTGAAGACCTGCGCCATTCAGCTGTCTGGTGATTCTCCAATACCTCTTCAACCTGAGCCTGAGACTGCAGAGTGTACCGCTGCTGTGGAAGACGTCCTGCCTTGTCCCGGTCCCCAAGAAGTCGACTCCATCTGGCCTTCAGGACTACGGCCCAATGGCTCTCACATCCCATGCGATGAAGGTGCTGGAGAGGCTGGTCTTGGCCTACCTGAGGCCGCAGGTGAGTTCTTCTCTGGACCCTCTACAGTTTGCCTACCAGCCTCGTCTGGGAGTGGAAAACGCTGTTTTCTATCTTCTGCAGCGAGCTCATTTGCACCTGGATGGCATTGGCGGCACTGTGAGAATCACATTTTTTGATTTCTCCAGTGCATTCAAAACCATCCAGCCACTGCTATTAGTTGAGAGGCTGCAGGTGATAAGTGTCAGTGCGTCCATAGTCTCCTGGATCACTGACAGCCTGACATACAGACCACAGTTTGTCCGTCTGGACCGTGTTCTGTCTGATGTGGTGGTGAGTGGTACGGGGCCCCACAGGGGACTGTGCTGTCTCCTTTTCTGTTCACCTTATACACCACAGACTTCCAATACAACTCAGAGTCATGTCACCTACAGAGGTTTTCTGATGACTCTGCAGTTGTTGGGTGTATAAGTGATGGACAGGACAGAGAGTACAGGGCACTGGAGGATGTATTTGTGGAATGGTCTAGTAAGAATCACCTGCTGCTGAACATGGATAAGACCAGAGAGATGGACTTCAGGAGGAAGGGAATGGCTCCGCAGCCATTCAGCATACATTTAGCATATTATTTAGGCAGTTGCACATTTTGTTTTCCCATCCTGTAAATATTTACATATTTGTTCTTATATTTTATTCTTATATTTTATTCCTATTATTATTATTAATATTATTATTTTATGTATACTGTAGGTATGTATATCTTTCCTAGTATCTCATTTATATTTATATTCTGTGTTGTGTGACTAATGTACGTGTGCTGCTGTAATACCGTAATTTCCAATTTTTGGGGATCGGCACAGCATCCACAGCCGCCAGATTAGGCGTCTCCAATCAAAACATTCAGGTCCTAGGCCGATAATCATCCCAGGCATACCAAACTCACATTCACAACAATCTCCACAATCTCCCTAAAATCCACACACAAATTAATTGCACTTAATCTGACCCTTTTGGGGCCTGTAAACTATTCGGGCACAAAACTGTTTTGAACATGCCTCGGGGGGCCGACAGAGTACAAGCTCTTGGCTTTTCACTTCACCCAACGCTGACTTTCATTTATGAGACAGGGCGGAAATACCCTGAAGCCAACACATGCCTTGTAAATTTGAAACTTTACAGTTGTAATGTATATAAAAACTATTTTAAATTAAAATATAGAGCCTTTTAGGAAAAGTCAGGAACCAGCAGGATTGTATTTTTTTATCCAGCAAAGTTATTATTATAAGTTATGTACATTTCAAAACGGTCAAAATGACCGTCATGGCAGTTCTAGTGTTAAGAGTGGCTTGATTACTGCAGTTTTCAGGGCCTGTGGAAAGATACCTGAAAGAAGAGATGTGTTCACAATCTGTAGAAGATCAGAAGTCAAACAATTGGAAACATTTTTGAAATGTCCCGCTGGTAGAATATCAAGGCAACAGGAGGAGGTTTTCAGATGTTGTATAATGTCCTCCGGGTTTGTATGGTTGATCGTGTGAAATTCTGTCATATTGGAACTACTTTTGCTTGAACACTGTGACAACACATATCCTGGAGTTGATATGGAGGCATTGACTGTTAGTCTAATCTTCCGAATTTTGTCTTTGAAGAAGGAGGCAAAGTCATTGCAGGCCTTGGTAGATAAAAGTTCAGATGCCACTGGTACTGGAGGGTTTGTTAACCTATCAACAGTAGCAAACAAAGCACGTGAATTATTCTTGTTTCTAGAGATAATGTCAGAGAAGAAGGACCTTCTTGCATTCCTCAGTTCCAAATTATAAATGCGAAGTCTCTCTTTATAGGTGTTATAACGTACCAGGAGATTTGGTTTTCGCCACCTTTGTTCAGCTTTTCGACACTCTTTTTTCTGTTCTCACCAGTTGGACATTTCTCCATGGAGATCTTTTCTTACCAGAGACAACTTTGACCATAGTGGGAGCAATGGCATCAATAACATTTGTAATTTTACAGTTGAAATTATCTACAAGCTCAGTCACTGATAGCCCAGAGAGCCCAGAGAGGGCTGGTGTGGAGGAGAAAAGCTGTATAAATGTGTCACTGGTGTTTTCAGTGATGTACCGTTTTCTGATTATCTTTGTTTGCACACTTTTGGGCAAAGAGATAGTGCCGTTAATGAAAACACAGCAATGATCAGAGAGAGCAACGTCAGTCACCACAACCTTGGAAATATTCAGACCTTTGGAGGCTATCAGGTCCATCGTAGGTGCATCTCCAATGGGACAGACATAATCAAAAAAAAAAAAATCCCGAAATCACAATGTATGATTTTTTAACTATATATTTGTATACTACAGCTACAAATAAGTATTTGAACACTTGAGAAAATCAATGTTAATATTTGGTACAGTAGCCTTTGTTTGCAATTTCAGAGGTCAAACGTTTTCTGTAGTTTTTCACAAGGTTTGCACACACTGCAGAAGGGATTTCGGCCCACTCCTCCACACAGATCTTCTCTAGATCAGTTACGTTTCTGGGCTGTCGCTGAGAAACACAGAGTTTGAGCTCCCTCCACATTGTGATTTCTGGATTTGTTTATTAGATTATGTCTCTCACATTGGACAGGCACCTACGATGAAAATTTCAGACCCCTCCATGATTTCTAAGTGGGAGACCTTGCAAAATAACAGGATGTTCAAATACTTATTTTCTCTATTGGGTTTAGGTCTGGAGACTGGCTAGAACCTTGAAATGCTTCCTAAAGAGCCACTCCTTGGTTATCCTGGCTGTGTGCTTCGGGTCATTGTCATGTTGGAAAACCCAGCCTCAACCCATCTTTAATGCTCTAACTGAGGGAAGGAGGTTGTTCCCCAAAATCTTGCAATACATGGCCCTGTTCATCCTCTCCTTAACACAGTGCAGCCGCCCTGTCCCATGTGCAGAAAAACATCCCCAAAGCATGATGATACCTCCCCCATGCTTTACAGTAGGGATGGTGTTCTTGGGATGGTACTTATTCTTCTTCCTCCAAACACGGTTAGTGGAATTATGACCAAAAAGTTTCTGTTTTGGTCTCATCTGACCACATGACTTTCTCCCATGACTCGTCTGGATCATCCAAATGGTCATTGGCAAACTTAGGACCGACCTTGATGTGCTTGATGTGCTGGTTTAAGCAGGGTAACCTTCCGTGCCATGCATGATTTCAAAGCATGAAGTCTTAGTGTATTACCAACAGTAACCTTGAAAACTGTGGTCCCAGCTCTTTTCCGGTTATTGAGCAGCTCCTACCGTGTAGTTCTGGGCTGATTTCTCACCTTTCTTAGGATCATTGAGACCCCATAAGGTGAGATCTTGCATGGAACCCCAGTCCAAGGTAAATTCACAGTCATGTTTAGCTTCTTCCATTTTCTAATGATTGCTCCAACAGTGGACCTTTTTTCACCAAGCTGCTTGGAAATTTCCCGGTAGCCCTTTCCAGCCTTGTGGAGGTGTACAAGCTTGTCTCTAGTATCTTTGGACAGCTCTTTGGTCTTGGCCATGTTAGTAGTTGGATTCTTAGTGATTGTATTGGGTGGACAGGTGTCTTTATGCAGCTATCAACCTCAAACAGTTGCATCTAATTTAGGTTAATAAATGGAGTGGAAGTGGACATTTTTGAAGGCAGACTAACAGGTCTTTGAGGGTCAGAATTGTAGCTGATAGACAGGTGTTCAAAAACTTATTTGCAGCTGTATCATAAAAATAGTTAATTCCCAACGTGTCTTCAGCATACAGTGGTTATGGAAAAACAAAAAAAGTCCCTTACATGGCGTTAGCAATGTGCTTATCCAGGCCACTTGGCTGGCTAGTAAGCTAGCTTTTTCATATTTAATGCAACCATTTGTCAGTTCAACTTCCTAGACTAGAGACCCTTGAAGGGAGCATCAGATGGGCAAGAGGGAGGATTCTTCAATTGGATGATGTGGATAAACTTCTTCCATTATTGACCAGTTTTATTGAAGAAGTGCACACAGCTTTGGCAACACAGCAAGGTATTGTATTTGATTCATGCAGTGGACCATCTCTTGTCAGTCAAACTACGTACTATCAATTATTCAGGTAGTTTGAAAATAAGTGACACCACCTTGGTAGGATCCTGTGGGCAAGTTTTGCCTCAAGACACATGGGTTGAGAAACAACATTTGACTAATATTAAGAATTTTCACTTGAGGAACTGCCCTCTACTCTAGGAATAAATGTTTGTCATTTAAAAATATTCAGGACTGGTCTCATGTGACTCCATCAGGGAGGAGCATGGATCAAGTCTGCTGCTGACAGTGTTATGTTTTATGTCTTATTGTCTCCGTCATATCATCTTCATCATGCTGTTTCATTAAACCTTTTGTTAATTCTTCATCCTCATCAAATCAATGAAGTTAGTTTTCTTTTTCTAACAGTACCATTGCAATACATTGCATTTTTCTTCCATTCTCGAGACGTGTTGATTTCCACTCTGCTGCACCTGCGAGACGCCACAGTAAGGATCAACTGGTTGAATTTTACTTTATACTGGGATTGCCAATATATACTGCTCAATGGGCACATGCATGTGTGTTTTATATTTAAAACCTATTTCTTAAATGAATAAAAAGATAAAGTGCATGTGGCAATGAACCAAAACAGAATTATCAGAGAATCTGCAGCTCCAATCTCTAAAGAGTTACATTGTAGGGCCGGGCAATGTTTCAATATGTATAATGATATTGTGATTTGAGACTATATATCAGCTTACATTTTGGATATCATAATATGCCATAAGTGTTGTCCTTTACTGGTTTTAAAAGCTGTATTACAGTAAAGTGATGTACTTTTTGGAACTTACACATCCTTTGTTTCCACATTACTTATGATTATTTTATTTAAAAATATAAGTGTTAAGATATTTTGTTAAAGCACCAATTGTAAACCTTAGCATATCGCCGCAATATCAATAGAGGCATTTTGTAAATATTGTGATATCTGATTTTCTCCCTATTGCCAGCGCTATTTTAAAGTGCCATTTCCTACTGATAATTTATTTTAACAAAAGAAATTATTTTGTGATATTTTGCAGACTTTCTTAATACTTTTTTTGTGCCAGTAGAAACAGAAATGACGATTTAAAAAAAAAAAAAAAGGAAAGTATTGTGTATCCCTAAAATAAACCAGTCAAAACATTGACTGGAACACCTGATGTCAAGTTGGTGATAGTCCTAGACCCATACTCCTTACACAGGCTGTATCAATATGATCTTCAGGATAGTGACTGACATGCATACATATCAGTTCATATACTTTGTCATTAAATCTCTTTTTGCAACATAAGGTGCCTCAAGGTATCAAGCCCCATTGGTTCAGACAGGGCATTTTGGAAGATGCAGCTACCTTATCACTGAAGAAAACTTGAGATTCCTGCTAACGTGGATTTGTAACTACAATGAACGACGATTGCAAGGCACATGCACAATTATTTTTCTCAGAATGCAGGGCTTATGCTTTAAATTATTTTAGTCAAAATACAGTTTTTTGTCCGTAGATTTACTTTCTGTAATTGAAGGTAACGTTTTTGCAAGGAGTGCACTGTTTTAATTTATTTAAAATTAGAGAAGAGCGTGTCTCCCTCTAAGAACGCACATACAGGCTTTATTAACAAAATAATCCATTAAAACACAAATGTAGCAAAGTTAATGGAAGCTACTAAATAAATTTTACAGCAAACTTTTGAGCCCTGACATGATTTTTATAACTACACATTTGGTGGAATTGAGAGACACTGATCATTTAAGGCTGGCATTGCGTCAAAAATAAACCGGAAAAAGCAAAGTCAAATTATGCATAAGGATAAGATATTAGTAGGCTAAGATATACGTAGGCTACTGTATTTGACACAGTTGGGTAATTTTGAGCATGGAAAGTAAAGCCATCATTTTTTACTTTAAAATGAATCATGAATTTTTATGGTGGTCTCTTTTTTTCAAGGTGTAGTTTATTACTCAAACTGCTATTATTATTATTATTGCTCTTATCTGTATCAGAAGATTTGTTTTTGTAAAATCACATTCAGTCAATTAAAAGACACTTAAACTGGAGTTTACTTCTCTCTGTCTAGGCGGTTCAACTTGTACTATTTGATGAGGTATGCATATCTTTCTGATGCAGAACGTGATGAGATGGTTTGGCAGATGGTCGGAGAAAATTAAGAGATGGGAGCTAATTCTGTTAGGGCCAGATTATCAGCTATGGGTGTTCATGTGCAGAGAAGGAGAGTAAGAGAGCGTTTGATTTGAGTGAATCGAGCTGGAGCATACAGAGCATTGTCTCACCGATTGCACAGGAGAACCTACAGTGTTTCAGATCCCAACTCACTGTGGCACATAGATGGAAATCACAAACTTTGTCAAAATTTTGCATGCATGTATAAAAAGAAAAAAGTGACCATACTGATGCAAGCTACTTGTGGATCTGATTAACTTAGAGATCAGAATGAATATGTACAGTATATTGTTAGGATAAGTTAATACATTTTAGTTTTTCCCTGTCTATTGAACTGTAAACAGGTGTTGTAAATTCAGTCTAATTTCCTCTGTTATGTAACTTGTTATGTAACTAATTATGAGAAAACGATTGCTGTGTCTGTTCTGTATTACTGATTCATCAACATTACAGTACACAGTAAATCGTACTTTAAATCCACCCCTACATTTTGGGCATGAGCAAGCATATAACCCTGAATTTACTATGTAATCCTAAAGCAGAATACAAATAAGATCAGTTTTGTTGCATTTTGAAGTGGAGAATAGTGTTTGCTTGTTCATGAACATTACCGTAGCATAGCAAATGTTACCACAGTAGGTGAACAGACATTCTGGTTGGAAAGCTGGGGTTTAAGGCAGGAGCAGTGATTACTGCATGTGCTTCAGGTGCGTAGGTAGCCAAAAGGTGTGTTGACAAGAAGGGAGAGAGCCTGGAGTGACACACCTACTCAGCAGAGGAAAGAAGGCAAAAAAACAACAAAAAACAGACAGGAGAGGCAGCAAGCCAAAACATGACAATTGGCTTGATTTTCCACTTTGATTTTAGTTAATTTTTTTTCATTTCTGCTATGGTTCGTGCATTCACTGCCCAGTCACCCTTTGCCACTCTGGGCATTTTGTTTAATGGCTTATCCAAGATGATAAACAGAACTTTTTTTCCTTTTTTTCAAACATGTTGTGATTGGACAAAGAATGACAGCAGGGCACAATTTATAGTCATTTCCATATTAATTCATGGGAGGAGGCAAGGCAGGGTCGGTGGCTCGTTTATGTGTGCTCAATTTCACATTGATTGTGATGTATAAAGGAAAAGTGTGCAGGACCGGGCCTACGTCCCATTTTATATATGAATGAATATATACATGTGAATATTTCTGTGTGTATGTACTTTTCAAGTTTTGTCCGTACACCATCTTCTGGTACGAAAGCTGCACAGTCTTTTATACATTGGGTCACTATTAACGGCCTTTACCAGAGAGTCCCAAAAGGGCACCTTCCAGAGACAGTATATGATGGGAAAAAACTATTACAAATCCCCTGACTGATGTGACTGACTACTGTGCATGTGCATCACCTAACGGCTCACTCAACAGCCTACTGTTGACCTGATTTAGGCAGCCCAAAGCTCATTGCTTTTTTCCCCTTTAACCCTCATGTTGTCCTCGGGTCAATTTGACTCATTTTCCTATATCAATGTTCTTTTAATTACCCAAAATAACATGATTGATTCCGCACAATGCTCTTTGTTAAGTACAAATCTCAACTTTTATTAATTTTGGGGCGAAACATGGTGGACAATTTTCTTGCTTTCACAGGAAATTTATTGTACATACCGCAGAATAAATAATTAGGTGCAGTTAATGCTTCCCCTCCCATCTCTTCATGGAAAACTCCTACATATGCCTTCACCTTCCCGTGCAGGAACAAGCATGACATGGAAAAGCTTTATTTGCCATTTTTGGTTCCCGCAACAGGCAGTCAGCGATTTTACCTCAGCCTGTTTGTATATACCCCACGTTGCAAAACAAATACGCCTGAAGTGGGCACAACTGGGTTAGTACATCTGGTCCTGAGTATTCGCATTTTCTGGACTTAATGTTATATCTTGATATAGTTTAATTCTTGTGTTGTCCTTTGTGTCACGGGACCCTCGCATAATTTCACATCAACTGCCCTGGTTTATTTTTTTGCTGGCTTACTGTATACATTTTCTACTACCGTCATGTTCTTCGGGTCCCTAACTTACGATTTGAATTCACTCTGCATCAACTGCCACAGTCTTGGCCTATGGGTTGCAGAGACACCAGTTTATTCACTTCCATTGTCTCGCTACTACCCTCGCGGCTTCGTCCGGGTCTGAGGTATGTGCGTGCGTGCGTGCCAGGGTGTGTGTAACATCATCTCACACAAGTATCCCAAAGGTTGATAGAGGTTGCAGTGGTGGGTGTTATAAGTGTCAGGTTATGAACACTCATGAGGGGCATGTGCATGCAGGACACAAAAAGTCCTTATCCAAATTGGGACGTCATATAAAAAGCCAATGAAACCACTGTGTGCATGATGTGCATTTAACCTAACAATTGAAAGAAAACATAGAAATTACATTTTGTCTAAATAAATGATTCATCGTCCAAAGCAAATAACTAACATTTTCCTATCCACTGGTTCACAGGTGCCTCTAAAGGTGTCACTTTCCCAAGTTCATTTCCCCGCAACAGTGGCAGAGTTTATTGAGGTTGTCTATTAAAAGATGTTCAAGTTTCACAATGAGTTAGGTATATTCAAATGTGTAACTAAGGTTGATATTCAATTTAATTGAAAATTAATTGAAACCAGAATCAGCCAATCAGTCTCCTGGCAATCTCTTACCAAATTCCATGCTGGCTCAGTTAAAGAGCAGCTATGCTCCCAAAGAAATAGGTTAATTTTATTTGCATCTTTTTATAAAAAAAAAGACAAACAAAAAAACATACCAGGTACGTAATCTTACTTTGCACAACAACGCTCCACAGGATGGGAAATTCTTTTGATGGGGATGTGACACTGTCACACCTCCATCTTGACATGTTTTTCCCACACGAATGCCGTAAAGTTAAATTATGCACGTTAGAAACATATCAAAAGAAATGACAATAAAACCTGAATTTGCTTTCCTTGTTGTGTAAGTTGTTAGAGGGTGGCTTCAAATGGATCTACAAAAATAGATCTGCTCTCCTTTGGATACATGCCCTTTTACAGATAGGATACATCAGTGTACAAGTTTTCAGAGTTGTAAATACAATTAAATTGCATTGATTAGACTGCACTTAAGACGGTCCAAAAGACAGCCCCAATCAACACGCCCCACTCAGTAACATCAAGCTGCAAGTGATAATTATTAGTGTTTGATGTCATAATTGTACTGTGCCAATACTTACAATTGTTTGTTCCTTTGTTCAGTTCCACCACACAGGACAATTGTTTGGGGAGGGGCTGGCCTAAGCATTTCCTGTTTTAAAGGTATAGGGTGGTCACGTCACCAGCTCAAACCAAGTAGAGGGTTTTCTTTTTTTATATTAATCTTTATTTTGGTTGTTTTTGGTTATTATATAAAAAGGTGTGAATAACCCTGACCTTTTTTGTAGTCAGTGGGAGAGGAGTGAACTGGTAATTAAGTTCCATATGTCAAAAGATTTCTAGGTATTAGTGTTATGGAGTAGATCAACCTACATTAGAATGGGTTGGGCTGCAGCAATTTGGTGTAAATTGACCTCCTTATATAAAAAGTGGGATTTGTGCTACGAGGGGAAAAAATAAAAATAGTTTTTGAGGCTGTGCTGCAGGGAATATGTGCCTTTTGCTAGCGCTGCTACTAGTGTAATGTGTTATTTTCCTTCCGTTTTTGTTATTATTTATGTATCCGTGTACTGCAGACCAAGTAAATTTAATAATCACCTCTGGAGACATAGGGCGTTTCTCAATATGTGTTCTTCTATGGACTTGTGTTCTTGTGAGACGTCATGTTTGGTGGCCAAAGTAAGAACAGTTAAAATCCCCGGATGTGATCTCGACACGCCCATTTTACCGAGGATACATCGGATGGTGACTTGTATGAACTTGGCCGGGCCGGTATCCCAGCATTCAATTCGGGTGTAAAGCGCTGATGGTTTCCGGTACCCAGATACTACAGAAGTGGTAAGTTTTTCACAAATTACTTATTATTTAATCCATAAATTCATTTTTTAGACGTTTTAAGGCGAGAAGTCAGCTGTGTAGATTTACAATATAGGCAGTTTAACGAAAATGTATGGTGAATTAAAAAAGCCTTCGGAGTTTGAAAGCTCCACAATCCCCGGCGAGCGTAGCAAGCTCGCCAGCCGGGGATATCTCTCTCAAGCTGGTCAGTCAGTCAGCTCACAGACCCCTCTTGCCCCACATTTAGACAGACCACTGCAGCAGCAACGATGGCAGAAGAAAGCCAGGTCAACAATTGTAAGATATTTAAACAATTTTTACCGCTGTTATTCTGCCGTTACAGTCTGCGTTTTGTTCTGTGTATGGTTGGAATTGTTTTTGTTTTTATCAAGGGACAACTGAGGAAACGAGGGCATTGATTGAATGGCGCTGTGCCAATGACCGCCTGTTTACTGGCAAGAGGAATTCAAGTAAAAGTGGATGGGAGTGAGTCTGCATAATAATACTACTAATAATAATAATATTATTAAAAACGCCATTTATGGCACTCAACGTAACCTCCCTTACAAAAATGCATGCAAGATTTCAGAATTTCAGATGTAAAAATCCATCACATCCTGCATAATTATGAATATTCCTGCAGAAGTTCTGCAGGACTTGGGCTTACATCAGATAAGATCAGTACTAAAGCGAACAATAACCACAAAAGCAACAGGCATTTTTGATGTAGTTGTGCTATGACAATGCATGTCAGTCGTGCAGGTATTTAAGTGACAGGTAGAAATGTAAGTTATTTTTTTGGGATACTCAGTAAATTACACCACGCTCAAATGTTATATTTCTTGTTAGTGCTAGTAGTATTACTAATGTCGGTGAGGTTGTCCTGTTTTTGTTTTTGTCCAGGGTTTTCATAAGCAAGTCTGGCATGACTATAACTGTGAAACAGGCCATGAAGAAATGGAATAATTTAAAAGAGAAATATAAGGTAACCTACCATTGTTTCAGTGGTGAAGTTGTAGGGCATGCTTTTCCTTTAACATAGGATTAAATAGATCATTCCGGTATGCAACTATTTGAACTTGTGTAGAAAACTAATAATGCAAATTAAATAATGTAAATTTGTTTATATCTAAGAACTTAGGGATCCTCCTACAGGAAAAGGGGTGAAGGCAGGTGGGGTGACCGCTGCAACCTGGCAGTGGTACAGTCTGATGGATGCAGCACTCCAGGGGCAGCACTCAATAAGTCCGCCTCTGGTAGTTGCTGCAAATCTGTCAGCCACTACAGGTGGGGTTGTCACCTCCCCATCCTCCTCATCTCACAATGAGCAGGCCAACCCGCCACCGAATAAGAGGGCCAGGGTCAGTGAGGCACTCCTGGACTTCATGAAGGAGCAGGCAGAGAGGGAAGAGGCCAGAGAGCAGCAGGCAGTGGCAAGGGAAGAGGAGAGGGAGAGACCAGCATCTGACAGGGCTGAGAGATACCTGTCTCTCTTTGAGAGACTTGTTAATAACTTATAAAATGTTAAAATTAAATTTATTATTTTAGTTCATACCTGTCTTTGGTAGTTTAGAAATTTGCTTTATTTACATTAAATAAATAAATACATAATACTGACAAACTGATATTGAGTCCTTATGGTACAGATATTAACAGTTTTACATTGTTAACATGCTGTGGCATGTCATTTAAAACCTGTTCAGTAACACTCGAAAATATATGTTTTTCTCGCCTAAATTTTTACCCTTAAAAAAGTGCTGTGTTTCCACATGCTTTGGCCCTCTGGGATGACCCTGAGTTCATTGGGAAGGTAACACTCCCAGCTTGTTGTTTCTAGTGGCAGTGTGACACTAGGCCTTACTGACACAGAGGTACAGAAGTTAGAACACAGAATTTCTATTTCCGTCCAAGTAAATCATCTGAAAAATTAATAAAAAGCACTACTGTAAGCATATTATAGGGGCTATATACTAAAATAGTACTCTAGCCACATGTCTCAACTTAGAACAGAAAAAATCCAGAAAAAAATGACTTATAAAATGGATTTTATATGAATGTATTTCTACAGATATGTCTGTGCGTTTGTCTTATTTCTTATTTCTAAAGAAGATAAAAAAGTGCTAAATACAAAACTTCTGAAATACAAAAACACATCCACATCACTCACAGATATGTCTGAAAGAAGTACATACATAGATTTATAGAAATAAGTAATCATAATTTTATGAAATGGTGAAATGCCATCAGAAGTCCATATTTTTGCCTTCAGACAGCTGTAAGAGATCACAGGAATAGTTTTTGTTGGCCATGTTTGGTATCAATCGACTCGTCTTCTTTTTGGCTACACAGGGATGCCAGTTTTATGACCTTATTTTCTAATTTGTGGGCTACACTGTCAATCTTTCCCACGTGGGCCCAATGGGGAGTGTGAGATTTCATTTGCTTAGCTTGGGGGTATCTTGAGATACACTGATGCTATTGGCTGGGAACAAGGTTCATTGCAATCTGCACAAGCCAGAGAATGTAACGCTGTCTTTGGTTTTGCTGTAGCCCGCCCACGGAAAAAGACACACGATAGAAAGCAAGAAATGATGCACTATCTAGATGATTCTACGTCAAAACTTAGAATCAGGAGACTTTAAGCTTTCAAATGATGTATGGCATGAACATGTTTATGACCGTTTAATGCTTACAATTTATGAGAGAAGTCAGCACTTCCGAAAAACGGCAAGTTTATCTTCCGTGGACGGGAACTATGCGCTCAAGAAGGGGACACTTTACAATTTCTAAAGAGCTGCTTCTTTCTAAGAAGTAGAAGTACTTGCTTTTATTAAGGGTTTATTTGCATTGGCATCATATGAAGTCTGTATAGAAACACAGTAATTTGCCCTTATAACAAAAGGATTTAAGTTATTAAAGGAAGAATGTAACTTTGATTGCAACGACGACACTTGCATTTCACATTACATAATCATTTATTGCTCAAAGTCATGCTCCCTTAGAAATGCAGGCAGCTCTCCAGGGGCAGACACCTGTGCAGCAAGTCTTGCACGAAGATGAATGCCGGAGAGTTCCTGATCACCTTGATCAGGAACGTTACCCTGATGTTCTTCATCCTCCTCTTTCTCGTCCTCCTCCAGAATATCCTCGGTCAACAGACAAAGGTTGTGGAGGATGCAGCATGCTGAGATGACTTTTGGGGCAAATAGAGGCCGGATCTCCAAAGCCCTCAGGAATATTGCTCGCCAGCGGGTTTTAAGCATGCCAAAGCAGCGCTCGATGATGCTCCTGGCCTTGGCATGGTGCTTGTTAAAGCGTGCTTGAACTTGGCCTTTTGAATAAAAAAGGTTACATTAAATGTATGTAGTGTTTCAATAGCAAATAAACATTTGTAATATTGTGTATTCTCACCGGCTACAGGCTGCCGGTATGGCGTCATGATGGTGACCGAATGCTGC
>NC_048429.1:17083063-17095706 GCF_013103735.1 Etheostoma cragini
GTTTTACACATATGAAGCCTTTTTATGTGTGCAACTTGTTAGTTATGGTTCTTATAGTTGATAATGGTTCTGTAACATAATTTTATCTAACGTTTTTGCCTGTTATGTTCAATTTATCACCAATAAAGACAGATATTTGTCAACAAAATGTTTTTGTGAACATCAATGACATTCAAAACGGTGATAACTGAAACAGATATACAACACAGCATGTATACAGGGTGTATATGTATGTATATGTACACATGATGCATGTGTATACACATTTGTATTGCAAACAGACCTAAGTACTACAGTAGTACTACACTGATAAGAACTCTGCACTAAATGGGGGGAAATGGGGGGAAATGGGATTCAGCCTAAGTCTTGCAGCAGCTTACAATACAAACCTCTCTCCAATTAGCTCACAGAAGCAGAGTTGTTAAAATCAGCTGTAAAAAGCTTATGGGTCCAACTTGGCCAATAGAATCTCCCCTATACCTGAATTATGTTGGAGAACTGGAAATACAGAACATTTAATTTGACATAAATAGATAGCGTTATAATACTTGATTTCACATTACTGAATGGGGTTTACCATTACCATGGCGAGGACTCTCTTATTGTGAAGGTGAGGGGGAGGCCAAAGGAGAGTTGCTAACCTTTTTTAGCTTGGCAGGAAACCTCTCTTCTGGCTCTATGAAATGGGTCAGTTGGTCAATGTTGGCCACCGTTTGATGTTTGACCAACCAGGCCTACCAATTTCCCCTTACTTTTACTTATTTTAAATGAACCAAGTATGTCACTCTCCATTTTTCCTCCTTTCCTCTGTTGTTGCTGGATATTCTGTTTGAGGACAAGATCTCCCACCTTAAAATTGTCCTCACAACCTTCTGCAACTTGCATTAGGTTGTTTCCTGACTCTTCAGGACATTTTTCTTTCTCTGGTAAACTTATTGCCAATGCTTAAGTGCCCCATCAAACACCTCCTCCCTTAGAATCAGTTCCTCTATTTTCTCTGTTGTTACCAACCAACATACCACGTGGTGTTTTATTCTGAACCAATTTTACTTAAGCAATTATGACCACTTACACCAAAACAAATACAGCAATGTACCTAATAAAATTCTGGTACCTCAGATGGGTATCTGGCCTCCCTTCCAAACAGTAGAAAATTCCGACTTTACTGTGTGGTCAGCTGTTTTTTTTTTGTCCTAAGTCCAAACATGACTGTCTGGCCTAATTTAGTCCACAGCATTCATGCTATGCAGGTGTAAATTGGCCAATTTAACAATGCACAGACCGCTGGATGGTGCCATTAAGCTTCTCAACCAAGCCATTTGTTTGAGGGCGGTATTTGAACAGAAGCTCCGTTGAATGCCAAGGGATTTACAGAGCCTGGCATTCACCTTTAAATTACATTTTTCCACAAAAAAAAAAAAAAAAGTCTGCATTTTCTATGTGGCTCAGTAAGAAATTAGCAATGTTTGTTATGAGTGTTCATCTGGTTTTTGGACTGTCCCCTGGTCTGTAAGCAGTCTCTGAGGTACACCAAATTTGTACACAAAACAAAGAATACAATTGTCACCTCCTCTGCTGATTTATTCTTCAGAGGATAGGCCTCTGCCCACTTTGTGAAATAATTAACCATTACACAAATGTATTGATTACCACCCTGCGTTAGTTAGCTTCATGAGCACCAGTTCAAATGGCTCTGTTACCTAAAAGTTAAGAGTTGCATTATTAAACACCTGTACAGGGAACTTATAAGCAAATTTTTGCATTGCAGAAATAAGCTCACCTCTACTGGGTATTACTGTTTTTTTGATGATTTTCTGATGATTGCGTGTCATCTTTTTAAACCCACAATGAGACCCCAGGCTGCTGCTGTGAATTTCTTGAAAAATGTCTGCTTCTGAGGTTGACATTTTGGACCATAATTTCTTTAACTAGTTTTGGATCAATTATTCTTTTTTGTGACTTTTCTATTCAATTCTATTTATAGTATCAATTCATAACAAGTGTTATCTTGAGACACTTTACAGAGAGTAGGTCTAGACCACACTCCAGAATTACTCCAGAAAAATCAACAAAAAAAACAAATTAGGCTAAAAGAAATATTTAAACATCTCAATTAAAAAATGTATATTTATGAGTAAAGACAATAAAACCTTTACTCTTTGTTTATCGATGTTTCTTCTTGCTGACATAGTGCCATATGTTGTCTGGCTCACTGAACCATTCGTTTGAATTGTTAGGTAAACATGATAACCACTTGTTAATCACACAAATTCACCATTACCAACATCTTCTTACATGACATTTGTCCATGAAATGTGATAATCCTACCCCATGTTGATTCCTCAGGGAGGCTATGGAGGAGTGAACTGAACAAAATTATATTGTTTGATTTTTATCATGTGAATATTTCAAACTTTGAGAAATGAAGAAAAACATTGAGATGAGGAGAGCCAGACATAGGAGTGGCTGGCCAGCAAAGTAAGATAAGATACAGTGAGTCCAAATACTAACATGGCCATGACCAAAGAGCTGTCCAAAGGCACTAGAGACAAAATTGTACACCTCCAGAAGGCTTGAAAGGGCTACGGGGAAATTGCCAAACAGCTTGGTGAAAAGGTCCACTGTTGGAACAATCATTAGAAAAGGGAAGAAGCTAAACATGACTGTCAATCTCCCTGGGACTGGGGCTCAACGCAAGATCTCACCTTGTGGGGTCTCAGTGATCCTAAGAAAGGTGAGAAATTAGCCCAGAACTACATGGGAGGAGCTGGTCAATGACCTGAAAAGAGCTGGGACCACCGATTCTAAGGTTACTGTTGGTAATACACTAAGATGTCATGGTTTGAAATCATGCAGGGCAGCCCTTGCTTAAACCAGCACATGGCAAGGCCTGTCTTAAGTTTGCCAATGACCATTTGGATGATCCAGAGGAGTCAGGGGAGAAAGTCATGTGGTCAGATAAGATCAAATTAGAACCTTTTGGTCAAAATTCCACTAACCATGTTTGGAGGAAGAAGAATGATGAGTACCATCCCAAGAACAGCATCCCTACCGTGAAGCATGGGGATGGTAGCATCATGCTTGGGGAGTGTTTTCCTGCACATGGGAAGATGACCGGGGCCATGTATTGCGAGATTTTGGGGAACAACCTCCTTCCCTCAGTTAGAGCATTGAAGTTGGGTCGAGGCTGGGTCTTCTAACATGACAATGACCTGAAGCACACAGCCAGGATAACCAAGGAGTGGCTCTATAAGAAGCATATCAAGGTTCTGGCGTGGCCTAGCCGGTCTCCAGACCTAAACCCAATAGAGAGTCTTTGGAGGGAGCTCAAACTCCGTGTTTCTTAGCAATAACCCAGAGACCTGACTGATCTAGAGAAGATCAGTGTGGAAGAGTGGGCCAAAATCCCTTCTGCAGTGTGTGCAAACCTGGTGAAAAACTACAGGAAACATTTGACCTCTGTAATTGCAAACAAAGGCTACTGTACCAAATATTACCATTGATTTTCTCAAGTGTTCAAATGCTTCTTTGTAGCTGTAGTATACAAATAAATAGTTTTTAAAAAAATCATACATTGTGATTTCTTGATTTTTTTTTATAGATTACGTCTCGCACAGTGGACATGCACCTACGATGACAATTTTAGACCCCTCCATGATTTCTAAGAGGGAGAACTTGCAAAATTGCAGGGTGTTCAAATACTTATTTTCCTCACTGTATACACACTTCACACCCTTCCTCATCATCCGTAATTTTCCCTTTTCGACCTCCCACCTCTGTTTTTCTGACTCAGAAAAAGCAGAATCCTGGAACTCTTTCCAGGACATCTCCTTCTCCATGCCCTGGTCTTTGTAAATAGAAAAGACTTTAGCAGGGCAGTAAATGTACTTCCCTGCTACTCCAGGGAATCCAGTGTGAATGGGAGGACTGTTTGGGCCCTGCTTCAGTTCCATTCTACAAAACCGACACTTGCGACCTGTGAGCTGGGGCTCCACTGTGGGGGTCCTTTTCCTCTTTTACTGTCCTCTGTCCTCCATCCTTTTCTTTGTGGCACCCAGTTCCTGCTGAAAGAACTCTGTGCAAAGTTATTCATTCAGGGCATGGGTTAAGTCTTGCTCCTGTGCTAATCCCAGTCTAGAGGAACTGGGCAGCAACCAGGCAAAACATCTCCGGTGTCTGTGCCATCAAAATGAAAAGCAGCATAATTAACATGCCCCAGCACTCTTTCAGAGACTGCATTTAAATCTGCCATCAAAGCTGAAACAAAGACACTTGGGAGGTGAGCATCTGGCTTTTTTAAGTCCACCAGGCGCTGGTAATTACACCATGCCACCCCTGTCATCCCCTGGGGAGACGCATTTTCCAGTGACCCACTGAGCCTGATGGAAATGGTATCCCTCTTGCTGTGAAGTGCCTCTGATTGGGATCCACACAGGAACTTTAGCACCTTCCCCCTGCACGTGGTTTAGCTGCAGTATTCCTCCGTGCCTGTCCAAGATCCAACCTTAAACCTCAGGCATCCGCACAAGATGTGTATGCGCTGAATACGCCATGTCTTCAGCATAGAACGCTTGAAAAGAGGAGCACCGTTTGGAGCAGGTGTGAGGTAAAAGTGCATGAAAACTTGACTCTCTGGACAAGCTCTTCAGGCTGTGGAATTCTGGTCCTGCAGTGCTCACGAATGTGTGCCTTTGTTGGGTTGGCAGGCTGAATTCCACAGAAGACATATGCCTCTTTAAACCTTTGCAGGTCTTCGTGATTCACCACCGAAAAGGCTGCCGACAGGAACCGGGCTGTACAAACTGTACAGAGGATGATGCTCTGACACGCACGGACGGAGGAACCGCCTCAAACAGTGGAACAGGTCTAGCTTGATAACAATGTTTTCAATGTAGTGTGATCTTGATGCACAGGTGTTCAGCAGGTCAGCAGTAGGGGCATCAGCATCAATATTGTTAGTGGTGTTCCAAGTATCCCAGTTCATCTGCTTTCCTGTGTAAGATTCTGCAACCTTAAATGCTGCAAAACAATCCCTGAAAGAAGAAATAGAGGAACAGTATAGCCATTCATGTTAAAGCAGGGATATCAATCTGTTTTTAACACTTCAGTGTACTCAGTCAAGGAAATAAAATAAATGCAAAGTGAAATTATGAAAGATCATAATATTAAATTATTAATGTATATTATTAGCTACTCATGTCACCAATAAATGCAAAAGATGTTATTTATATCTTACCTGTCTACCCAGCGGTAGTGTAACTTCTCTGTGCCGGCAGTGCTGTAGCGGTTTGCTATGCCATCATACATTAGTGACTTTTCTGTCCCAGGGTGCACCATCACCCATGAAAGCATCATCCATGTTATGTGTAGGCAGGAATGAGGACCCAAAAGCAGAGCACAGGGAGGCAGGCCGGAGCAGGTAAACACAGATTTATTGGGCAACAGTCCAAAGGAAACAACACAGGGAGCAGAAAACAGGCAAAGTCCAAAAGCAAAAAGGTCCACGAACAGGTCTGAGGGGAGGCAATGCAAAATAGGATCACAGGGAAGATCAGGAGCAATACAAGGGAGGCACGCAGACTTGCCACATCGACAAGACAGAAGGCTCTGACAAGAGACCAGGAAAGCACAGACATTAAATACACAAGATAACGAGGTAATGTGAAGCAGGTGACAAGAGGGCAGGGAATCAGGTGGAAAACATCAGGTAATCACAAGAGCCGGAAGACAGAAGAAGTAAATCCAAAGGCAAGATGAGACAAAATACCAATTTCAAAATAAAACAGGAAACAGAACATACAGGCACTAAGGGGAACACAGGA
The DNA here is from genome assembly GCF_013103735.1 of Etheostoma cragini. Classification (NCBI taxonomy): domain Eukaryota; kingdom Metazoa; phylum Chordata; class Actinopteri; order Perciformes; family Percidae; genus Etheostoma; species Etheostoma cragini. Next base: position 17,088,886 of record NC_048429.1, read on the forward strand.
CAAGAAGAACACAAGACCGGGAAAAAACGAGACCCAAAACACAAGACCAAGGAGGGAACACAGAGAGGGGAAAGAAAACAAGACAAAAGAAAATTGCATATGACTGCATATGACAACATGGTCCAAGATGAAAAGGTGACATACCAAGCAACTTTCCGTGTATGGTCTGAGCGGAAAGCCAGTCCAAAGGTGCCCTGAAGAAGCTTTGTGATAGCACCCTCCTGGTATTGGTACTCATGCAGTAGGCAGTCAGTAACTGTAGGTAGTGTGCAGACACAGAGATCCTGTTCCAGCCACCTGAATCCCCATACTCTCCAAAGGGAGCTGGCTTGGTTTCCTGTCTTATGAACTGAGTGATGGATCTTAGGTCATACTTTCCTGCCTTACCATCCATGACGTTCTGGCAGGTGAGCATGAAGGCCAGGTGAGCACGTTTTTATTTCAGGTGCATCATCTCCATGATCTTCTTTGCCATGTCGGTGGGTGAGTTACCTGTGCGCCTGAGCTCGTCCATTACTGATTACAGATGGCCTTCTTATAGGTCAGTATTGTCGGCAACAGGTTTGTGAACCTCTTTGTAAGTGTTTCCTGCCACAGTGGGTTGTCAGCATACCACCTCTTCCGGCAAACTTTACAGCACAGCCTGGATGAAAAAAGGTAGCACTGTCCAGTAATGGCAACACTCACACGAGGTCTACCTACACCTGCAGAGACAACTTGAGCCTGAGCACAACCTTCAATGCATGGCACAGTGTTGTTGTTCCTCATCCTTGCCATTAAGTCATTCTCTGGCTTCCATTTAAAAGGGGGTGGCGCTGAAAGCGCTTTGTGGATGGAAGATCAGAGATGCTGTCAATTAATTCTGGTTGGGGAGGGAAACGCCACAATGACACCATCTTCATAAGGTTGCCCACAGGAATGGAGCCCATTGGAGGAATAGACCCATCGATTCCAACTCTGTCTTCATCCATATCCTCTGCTGCTGAGAACCGTTCCACTGACAGATATCCTGGTCAGAGCCAGGAAGCTGTGGAGGGAGGAATGCTGGGGAACCTTGATGGCCTGGGTACTGGCTACCTAGAAAGACAATAATGATTACAAGGCAAATTGTTAAGATTTTGTGTTTGACTTGATTCTATCTTCATGAAATACACACAATTCAAATGACAAAATATTATTTTTTAAACTTACTTTGAGTTCTCTGTGCAATTAATGGCTGCAACGTCTGTTGACTGGGCTCTGCAGACGTACCAACAGTAATCACAAGTGTCTCTGACACTGTATAGAATATTAAGCATTTCTTTATTATTTACAGGTAAGATGCATTAAAAACAATACGACACTACACTTTACATCTACACTTTAGGCCTTAAAACTTAGCAGGCTGTCCACTAAAATGCTGGCTTGTCTTTAAACTGTGGAAAAGTATCTGATATACAACAATTAAACATTTTAAAGGATTTATGGACAGTTAAGAACAGTTATGATGGACACAACATATGGATATTTTTTAAAGATGCAACCTCTCCGGGAACCATCACCTTATCGTGGTGGAGAGGTTTGTGTGTCCCTATGAACCTGAGGGCTGTGTTGTCATGGGCTTTATGCTCCTGGTAGGGTCTCCCATGGCAAAGAGGTTTCAGGGGAGGGGCCAGACAAAGAATGGAAGAACAAGGAAGGGATCGAGGGACCCGGCTCATCAGTGAGCGCCTGGTGGCCGGGTTGGCCACAAAGCCTGGTCAGGCACAGCCCGAAGATGCGAAGTGGCACTTCTCCCTCCAGCCCGTTGGTTGTTGGGCCCACTACCTGTGTTGGGCCCACTACCTGTGGGAGGATGCAAAGGGGTTGGGTGCGCTGTTATATGGGTGGCAGCAAAGGTCAGAGGCTTTGACGGACCAGACCCTGGCGGCAGAGGCTGGCTCTGGGGATGTGGAATGTCACCTCTCTGTGGGGGAAGGAGCCGGAAACTGTACGGGAGGTGGAGCGCTACCAGTTAGATCTGGTGGGGCTTACATCTACGCACAGTCTCGGTTCTGGAACCGTACTCCTGGATAGGGGTTGGACTCTGTCCTACTCCGGAGTTGCCCATGGTGTGAGGTGCCGGGCGGGTGTGGGGATACTCACAAGCCCCCGGCTGAGCGCCGCTGCGGGTGATGGGGGGGGGGACAACTCTGACTGTTGTTTGTGCATTTGCACCAAACAAAAGTTCGGAGTATTCGGCCTTCTTGGAGACCTTGAATGGAGTCCTGTGTGGGGCTCCAGTAGGGGACTCCATAGTTCTGCTGGGGGACGTCAACGCACATGTGGGCAATGATGGAAATACTTGGAGAGGCGTTATTGGGAGGAACGGCCTCCCTGATCTGAACCAGAGTGGTTGTCCGTTGTTGAACTTCTGTGCTAGTCATGGATTGTCCATCACAAACATCATTTTTGAACATAGGGATGTTCATAAGTGTGCTCGGTATCAGAGCACCCTAGGCTAAAGATCAATGATCAATTTTATAATCGTTTCATCTGATCTGAGGCCGTATATTTTGGACACTTGCGTGAAGAGAGGGGCGGAGCTGTCAACTGATCACCGTCTGGTGGTGAGTTAGGTCACTCTCGACAGACCTGGTAAGCCCAAACGCGTAGTGCGGGTAAATTGGGAACGTCTGGAGGAGGCCCCTGTCTGACGGACTTTCAACTCACACCTCCGGCGGAGCTTTTCGTGCATCCCTGTGGAGGCTGGGGGCATTGAACCTGAGTTGACAATGTTCAAAGTTTCCATTGCTGAAGCTACAGCGGGGAGCTGTGGTCTAAGCATCTTAGGTGCCTCAAGGGGCGGTAACCCACAAACACCTTGGTGGACACCGGTGGTCAGGGAAGCCGTCCGACTGAAGAAGGAGTCTTTCCGGGATATGACCGGGATTCGGTTCCCCGACGGGGAGATTGATTATTATTTATCTGATAATTTACCAAGGCTACATCGACACTAGGCTACTACGTTTACCTGAGTAGTTTGGATACCAGTCCTAACTAACCATACCAAACATGTACATTTTAGCCAGTTTATTATTATTTTTTATAGTATAGAGTATTAGAGTGGATATAGTCCAAGAAAGACAACATTTTTAGGCTAAGAAGTTGAGGTTCAGGTAAGGTAAAAACAACAATGATAACAGAAGAATGACAAACGTTTAAATAATTTTCTATAAGAATATGTTCAATTTTAGTTTTTTTTATGTATGCATGAGTAAAGACAATACAGCCTGTACTCTTTGTCTATCTATGTCAGCAAGAAGAAACAACTCTTCTTGTAGTGCCATATGTTGTCTGGCTCACTGATGATTTGACTGAACCATTTGATTGTATTGTTTTCATGCCCGGTTTCCAATCCGGGCCATTTTGAGTGTAAGGTAAACATGATAACCACTGTTATTCGCACAAATTCACCATTACCAACATTTTCTTACATGACATTATTTTTCCATAAAATTTGATAATCCTACCACATGTTGATTTCTCTGGCAGGCTATGGAGGAGAACCGTTGGCTAGCCTCAAGGAAGTGTCATGTTCGTGGAGGAATGCTCCATTCATATTTTACCGCAAATGTTTAAAATGCTGTTAGACATGTTAATTTTTGACACAGAGATTTTAAACTGGATTCAGTCACAGACTTCTAGTAAAAACCTACATATATTTATGTGTTCACTGTGGAAATAGCGCCACCTTTCGGTTGACATTGCAAATAACAAATCTTGCAACTCCTCGTTAGTATAGTGGACAGTATCTCCGCCTGTCACGCGGAAGACCGGGGTTCGATTCCCCGACGGGGAGAATTATTTTTCCAGCTGCTAATAATTTGCCAAGGTTACATCGAGACTACTACGTTTGCCTGAGTTGTTGGATTCTGAGGCCTAACTAACCATAGCAAAATATGTGTTTTTAAGAAAGTAATAGAGTGGATATACTCCAAGAAAAACAAACGTTTTACAGCAGGATTGAGCATGTTTCTGCTATCAAAGAGAGCTTTACAGTGACAATATGATCCCCTACCTCAGGATCCAGGAACAAAGGAAGACAGCAGAAATGTAAGACGGAACCAGGAACATAAAATAACAACTATGAGGCTTAGAAGTTGAGGTTCAGGTAAGGTAAGAACTATGAGGCTAAGAACAACTATGAGAACAAGAGAATTACATAAACATTTAAATAATTTTCTATCACAATATGCTCGATAATGTTTTTTAAATACTGATAATAATTTGGGAAAGGAAAAGAGCCTGGGGATTTTATTAGCTTGGACCAACCATGAGGTGGAACTGCTACTGAAAGGCATGTAAGCTTACCTAACCGACAAGACGTGGGTCTCTGCATTTGTTTCCAAAGATCTCTTTGTCTGACTGTACAGACTATAATGCAACCCTGCATTTTTCAAACTTAAGCGGGATAAATCTGGAAGAAAGACAACAGTTGTACAGCAGCACTGAGCATGTTCCTACTGTCAAATAGAGCTTCAAAGCAAAAATATGATCATCTACCTCAGGATCGAGCAACGTAAGAAAACGACAAATGAGACTAAAATACATTGTATTAACTTATTGAAATATATCTAATTTTTACACTGTGTAATAAAATAAAATGGTTCAGTCAAAAACTCAGTAAACATTACAAATAGTGGCACTATGTCAGCAAAAAGAAATATGAATAGAAAGAGAGCACATGTTTTAATGACTTTACGCTTGCATATTTAAACGTTCACGTAGTAGTGTCATTGTAGCTTTAGTAAATTATTGGCAGCTAGTAAAAAGATCTCCCCGTCGGGGAATCGAACCCCGGTCTTCCGCGTGACAGGCGGAGATACTGTCCACTATACTAACGAGGAGTCCATTAGCAAAGAATTTGGCATGTCAATGGATAGGTGGCGCTATTCCAGCATGTAGGCTACGACACAAATGTAACAGCTTTATTCGCTTAACTTTTACCATTCATTCTCTATGTAAGGTCTTAAACTACGGCTGGCATATATTTGTGGCCACAAGCTGGATTTGGGGGGCGCTGTTCCCCCTCGTGGATAAAGTTATGGAGAGAAATTGTTTGGCAAGTAGACATAATTCCATATGGGTTCATTCATAGTTTTGAAGCCTCCAGTGAGAATCTACAATGTAAATAGTCATGAAAATAAAGGAAAGACATTGAATGAGAAATTGTAACCAAACTTTTGGCCTGTACAGTATTTTCAATAAAATAATACACTATATGTATAAAATGGGGTTTATTTGCTATGCTTCATGGTTTCATCAAGCCGTCTGCGGCAGGAGCCCTTTGACGAGGCCATGCACATCCAAAATAATCAACAACTTCAGGACAAGTGTCCCCCTCAGAGACATGACGTGGTGCAGACGTGCTTAGGTGGGCCCTGGAAAACGATGTCCGCTACAACATCTACCTGACAAAAAGGGTAGTAGCCTATAGGAGGAGAGAGATGTGACCTTCAACCCTCAGGGACACAGCATGGACAGCCTGCTGTCATTTCTGGACTATGACAGGAGTTTCCAGGAAATTAGGGATCTGAGGGAGTATCTAGCTTCCAGGATGCCTGCACCACCAGTGGCATCAGAGGAGGACAATACTGTCGGGTTTGGAGCCAGGGCAAAGGAAACCTGGAGGCAGATCTGGGAGAGCAGGGCAGATGGATATGCTGCCTTCATCATAGGAGTAAAGTGCATCAAAAACAGCAAGATGTACAACCTGCAGCAGTACGTCCTCAAGCAGCAGAGGGCTGAGTCTGGGAAGTCCTGCCCTCCACCTGAGTCTCTACTACATCGGCTGCCCCTACACCACCTACAGCTAGTACTCTACATCTGTTTACACAAATATGCAAATACAGATTTTTAGTATTTAATTATCCAATACAATAAATGTTATTGTTAATCTCCTAGCTATGGAGGACGTGGAGTTGGAGAGGGGGATACTGAATCTGGCTCCCTGTAAATTTGCCACTGAACTGAGTAGGTGGATCTAGTAAACAGAGTATTTTTCCAACTTTTACTCCTACCCTTCATGAGGTATTCCCTTTACCCACCTACCATCCTCATACAGACCTCACAGTATAAAACAGGCCTGATGTTATTGAATAAGGAATAACTTAGTTTATCCAAAGTGTAAAAACTATGGGAGAATATAATATATGGTAAATATAACAAATGTTTCAATGTTTTATTTTTTTGAATGCTGTGAGAAATAATATCTCATTAGGCGGCTGTGACTCAGTGGTAGAGCGGTTGCCTGCCAATCGTAAGGTTGGTGGTTCCATCCCCGCCCCTGCAGTCATTGTCGACGTGTCCTTGGGCAAGACACTGAACCCCGAGTTGCCCCCGGTGCTGTGCATCGGAGTGCGTGTGAGTGTTTATCTGATGAGCAGGTGGCACCTTGTACGACAGCCCCGGCCACAGTGTGTGAATGGTGAATGTTTCCTGTAGATGTAAAAGCGCTTTGAGCAGTTGTTAAGACTGGAAAAGCGCTATATAAATATAGCAAATTTTCATTATTTTAATGCACATGTTTCACTTGCCTTTCCTGTTTGTATCTCACCATCCTAGAGTTATTATCAGTGGAAGCACAGGGAGACACTGTCCCTGATGCAGGTATACATTTCAGTAACACTGTTATAACCGTAGCAGTCTTAATATAGAGCTCTCTTTCTTTTCACTTACTGTGTATGTACTATACTGTTTTACAGCCATGGCTAGCACCTTCTATTCAATTCAATTCAATTCAATTTCAATTCAATTTTATTTATAGTATCAATTCATAACAAGAGTTATCTCAAGACACT
>NC_048429.1:17095806-17101387 GCF_013103735.1 Etheostoma cragini
AGTATTGAGTGAGCAGCAACGCCTTGTCAACACACAAGCACAGGAAACCAGTACAGGAAACGGAAATGAGTCAGGTACTTCTGTCCCTTTAGATGTCCCAAACCAGCCTGCAGCCTCTGTTACTGGCAATGATCAGGATGTAGGGCACCTACAGCAGAAAATTTGAAAGAAGACTGAGCTCAATCAAATCTTGCCCTGCCTTCATGATTGTCCTAACCCTCAGGTAGCTTCTTCCGGCGTTGGCACCAGCGACCAGCACTATATTGTAGCCTCACGTCTCACCTGCAAGTCCTGTAGGAAGTGCTGGCATGCCAACAAGCCCCAGTGGCTAAAGAAGCTTCAGCAACATTGTTCCGGCTTTCCTTACCCACAAAAAGGCCATCTGCAAATCCATAATGGATGAGATGAGGCGCAGCAGCAGATAACCGGAGGACAGGGCTGAGCAGCTGACGGAGGCGCTCCACCTTAAATATGAAAGAGCTCATCTGGCCAACCTGCTCAGTGTACAGAACGTCTGGGATGCTTTACGGCCAGAGATTCATTACTGGGCTTCTCAGACAGGCAGACACTCCAGCTCCATTCGGTGGATACTGCGATGTAACCTCTGGTTACCTGGCCAACAACAGTGCGTCGAGGAGCAAGTTTAACAAAGACATTGCCATCAAGAACTTCTCCCCCACCCGCTGCTTTGCCTCTCCGTCCTGGCTGTGGAACAACGGATCAGATCTTCACTCTCGCAAGGATCTTGGAGGGGGCCTGGGAGTATGCCCAACCAGTCTACATGTGTTTTGTGGATCTGGAGAAGGCGCATGACCGGGTCCCCCGGGAGAAATTGTGGGAGGTGCTGCGGGAGTATGGGGTGAGAGGGTTCCTTCTCAGGGCCATCCAATCTCTGCATGACCAAAGCGAGAGCTGTGTCCGGGTTCTCGGCAGTAAGTCAGACTCGTTCAAGGTGAGGGTTGGCCTCCGCCAGGGCTGCGCTTTGTCACCAGTCCTGTTTGTAACATTTATGGACAGGATATCGAGGCGTAGTCAGGGCGGGGAGGGGTTGCAGTTCGGTGGGCTTGGGATCCCATCGCTGCTTTTTGCAGATGATGTGGTCCTGATGGCGTCATCGGTCTGTGACCTTCAGCATTCACTGGATCGGTTCGCCGCCGGGTGTGAAGCGGCCGGGATGAGGATCAGCACCACTAAAACTGAGGCCATGGTTCTCAGCAGGAATCCGATAGAGTGTTTTCTTCAGGTAGGGAGTGAGTCCTTACCCCAAGCGAAGGAGTTTAAGTACCTTGGGGTCTTGTTTGCAAGTGAGGGGACCATGGGGCATGAGATTGGTCGGAGAATCCGAGCAGCTGGTGAGGTATTACATTACGTTTATCGCACCGTTGTGATGAAAAGGGAGCTGAGCCTAAAGGCAAAGCTCTCGATCTACCGGGCAAATTTTTTTCCTACCCTCACCTCTGGTCATGAAGGCTGGGTCATGACCGAAAGAACGAGATCAGGGGTACAAGCGGACTAAATGGGTTTCCTCAGGAGGTTGGCTGGCGTGTCCTTTAGGGACAGGGTGAGAAGCTCAGTCATTCAAGAGGAGCTCGGAGTAAAGCCGCTGCTCCTTCGTGTCGAAAGGAGCCAGTTGAGGTGGTTTGGGCATCTGGTAAGGATGCCTCCTGGGCGCCTCCCTAGGGAGGTGTTTCAGGCACGTCCAGCTGAGAAGAGGCCTCGGGGAAGACCCAGGACTAGGTGGAGAGCTTATATCTCCAACCTGGCCTGGGAACGCCTCGGGATCCCTCAGTCGGAGCTGGTGGATGTGGCTCGGGAAAGGGAAGTTTGGGGTCCCCTACTGACTACATCACTTTAGTTGATGTTATATTTTCAGGAGACCAGTGACCCCATCCTATCTTTCCAGCAGGACTTTGAAACCCTTTCCCAATCCCAGCATTCACAGCCACTCTAGCTACCAGCTGATGCCAGAGCCAAATCAGAGACTTAGTCTTTGATGGATACAGGTATTCCCTTTACCCACCTACCATCCTCATACAGACCTCACAGTATAAAACAGTCCTGATGTTATTGAATAAGGAATAACTTAGTGTATCCAAAGTGTAAAAACTATGGGAGAATATAATATATGGTAAATATAACAAATTTAAATGATCAAATCTTCACACAATGAACACATGCAATTATGTATCCATGTTTTATCTAGGTTTTGGCAAATAAACAATATAATAAATTCTTTATTGTTTAGACCATGCAGAGGTAGCACCGCTGCCTGTTTCCTCCTCTCCCCGGGCCGCCTGCACTGGACCAGTCAAGACAGGAGGCCTTATCCAAGTCTCGAACCACAGCCGGTGGACAGAAGCCATGAGAGCGGCCATCGACGGGATTCTGATTAAACACCATAGGTCAAAAGACTTTCTGAAACGGGTGGACGCAGACAGTGTGCACTGACCCCAACAGCGTCCATCTTCCAAGCACATGCTAATATATCTCCAGATATGTAAATGACAAGGTCTTTATTTTTCAGGGGTGCTGAGATGAAATTTAGGAGTGCTTGAGCACTCCTAAAAATAGCCTAGCGCCCCCTATGCAATTTATGACAATTATTTGAAGCATTTTGGCAACAGCATCAGACCATACATCCGAACAAATCCTACAAAACAAGGCTACAATCAATTTCTTAATTTCCAACTTAAGCTGTGGCCTGCATTTGGTATTTAAAATATGTATTTATAAAACTTTCTGCCAAATAATTGCAGTCGATCACCAGCCTGAATTTTCTTTTTGATGGTATCCAGGCCTTCAACCGTAAGGCTGTCTGGATTACTATTATGTACTTAGTAAAGTAAAGTAAAGTGCTTAGCTATTGGCCATATACTGCTTTGAAATTAAACTACTTCTGTATGTGATTGTCCTGCATTCACAACCCACCTGATTGACCTTCTGCTACGGCTTGTGTTTCAATTTTTATTTTCAGCAAAGTGAGAGCTAAAACAGGGCTGTGACCCAGCTGGGATGACAGGAAAATTAGTGTGTTCTGGTCCTACTTTGGACAGGGAGAGGATGTGTGTGTGTGTGTGTGTGTGTGTGTGTGTGTGTGTGTGTGTGTGTGTGTGTGTGTGTGTGTGTGTGTGTGTGTGTGTGTGTGTGGCCGCCCATGTCATCTTTTGCCCTTAGCTTATAAATAGCATTCTTTTGGAGGCTGCGTCTCTTTTCAAAACAAATTAAATCAGCAGTGTCCTTACCTGCTGTCACAGTTTCCTCGGCCTATTTCCCTTTCTTTGTCTTTGTCTCCCTCTTTTTCCATAAACTGCTGCTCATCTCACCATCTAGTGCTTTCAGCCTTTTGATGCAAAAGTGTGTCCCTCATCCCTCTTCTGTTACTGCTCTGTACTACGGTTTACTATTGTTTTCCCTGACAGTGAAACTAGCCCTGTCATACATTCCCTTCCTCTGTGAGTGTGTGTCATGGGTTATATTTCACTAGCTACTGTATATGTTGTTTAAAGTTTGAATGAATGCTTGATTATAGAATGTTGGGATCATAGGAATGGATTTGGCTGGTACAGGCTGAGATAAGAGTTGAGACGGAAAAGGAAGATTGGGAAGGAATATGAGCGAGTCAGGGGTGTGTGTGGCGCGGTGACATAGACTGGGATGATGAGAAAGGTTGTAGCTGGCTGAAGTTAAGGTTAATTCCAACCATCTCAGGAAGCCCGAAAAAGCCAGCAGGGCTTATGTAAAAAAACACCTTAAGTGTAAGCAAATAGAAAAATGTGTAAACATCTGGGGATGCATTGCGCTCAATGTCATTCTTTCTCACTAAAGAAAGAAATCTGATGTCTCTTTTATATAGACCTAAGTGGTCCCCTAATACTGTATCTAAAGTATATTTTATATAGACCTTAGTGATCCCCTAATACTGTATCTAAAGTCTCTTTTATTTAGACCTTAGTGGTCCCCTAATACTGTATCTAAAGTCTCTTTTATATAGACCTTAGTGGTCCCCCAATACTGTATCTGAAGTATCATTTCCAAAATGGTAGTCGACCTTGGTGCAGAATTACAGCCAGTGATAAGGGGGGTCAAGGTGGAGGCTGGGGGTGTAGCCTGACCAACTTTCAATTTTTTCTGATTTGAAAGCCATGCTGTCTCTCTCTCATGGGTGAGCCAAATTCTCTGAGCTTTCATTTTCTCAAAAGGCAGAGCAGGATACCCAGGACTTGGTCACACCTATCACCATTTCTAGCCACTGAGGGGCATAGGCAGGCTTGGGGAACGCATATTAATGTTTAAAAAAACTCGAAGTGAAATTTTCATGCCATGGGACCTTTAAAGAATGCAGCATGAAGTCAGAAATTATTTTAATTGGGGAACTTAAACTGTGATAACATTTTTAACTAGCAGCCATCCCCATTAAACTTTCCCAGTTGATTACTTACATTAAGATGAGAAATAAATGTATTACAAGTTTTTTGTAATTTAATGTCTATATATGCAAATTAGGTATTATCTAATGAAATATGCTCAAATTTGCATATATTGAAAAAACAAAATCTGAGTGTTGGATAAAGCCAGTTTCAAAATTCTTTTTTTCATTGTGTTCACACATTAGATGGGAAAACAATTACAGCGCTATTTATGGATATATACTTTTGTTATCCTGTAAATCAGAATATACAGTCAATCGCCTCAAAAAACATCAATTGTTTTTGGGAATAAATTGTTATATAAATCAGTCTAGGAATAATATATTTAGAAATCCCTCTTTAAATATCGTCATAATATAACTAGGTACAAGACTGGAAAGTTTAGTGTATATACAGTTTTGTTCAAAATAATAGCAGTCCAACATCACGACACTAACCTCATAAATCCTATTTTTTTTGGTAGAAGTGATAACGTTTGTAATTTAAAAGAGATCAATGACTGAGACCCAAGAGAAGGCGGGTGTGACGACAAAAGATGAAAAAGTATTCCACTGGTGTTTGTAGTGATACAGTGGGGCTTGATTGTTTGGGAAACCCAGGTAAAAATTTGTATTAATCTGCATAAAAAAAACAAGAAAAGACGGAGAAATTTCCAAAAGACATCAAATGACAGATTAGACATTTGTATAATATGTCACAAAAAGTTAGATTTTATTTCCATCATTTACACTTTCAAAATAACAGAAAACAAAAAAACGGCGCCTGCAAAAGCTGGGCACCCTGCTGAGTTTAGAGCATGCACTGCCCCCTTTGGAAAGCTGAGACCTGACAGGGTCATAGATTGTTCTCAGTCATCGTCTGGAAAGACCAGGTGATGTCAATTTTAAGGTTTTAAATCCCCAGACTCATCTGACCTTGCCCCAACAATCAGCACCATGGCTTCTTCTAAGCAGTTGTCTAGAAAACTGAAACTGAAAATAGTTGACGCTCACAAAGCAGGAGAAGGCTATAAGAAGATAGCAAAGGGTTTTCTTGGAGTGTAATTAAGAAATGACAATCATCAGGAACAATGGAAGTTAACCTGTTTTGCGTTCAATGTACCACTGGTGGTTCGAAATTGGGATCATGCATCATTTCTCGGTTTTGATCGCGTG
>NC_048429.1:17101487-17108190 GCF_013103735.1 Etheostoma cragini
ATAGAAATTCTGTGTTCTAACCTCTGTAGCTCTGTGTCAGTAAGGCCTAGTGTCACAATGCCACTAGAAACAACAAGTGGAGAGTGTTAGCTTCACAATTAACTCAGGATCATCACAGAGGGCCAAAGCATGTGGAAACTGCAGCATGTTTTAGGGGGTAAAAATTTAGGCGAGAAAATCATATATTTTCCAGTGAATTTAAGACCAAAAAAAATATCATACAGAAAAGCTTGCAGGATTGTGAGAAAAGCAAGTCAAAACCCACGTTTGACTGCACGATCCATCCAGAAAGACCTGGCAGACCCTGGAGTTGTGCTACACCATTCCACTCTAAAGAGATACTTGTACAAACATGGTCTTCATGGAAGAGTCATCAGAAGAAAACCTCTTCTACGTCTTCACCACAAAATCAGTGTTTGAAGTTTGCAAATGAACCTATAGACAAGCCTGATGCATTGTGGGAACAAGTTCTCTGGACCGATGAGGTTACAGTAGAACTTTTTGGCCGGAATGAGCAAAGGCACGTTTGGAGAAGAAAGGGCACAGAATTTAATGAAAAGAACCTCTGTCCAACTGTTAAGCATAGGGGGTATCAATCATGCTTTGGGGTTGTATTCCAGCCAGTGGCACAGGGAACATTTCAGGAGTAGAAGGAAAAATGCATTCAATAAAATGTCAGAAAATGTTAGACGCTAACTTGATGCCATCTGTGAAAAAGCTGAAGCTAAAGAGAGGGTGGCTTCTACAAATGGGTAATGATCCTAAACACCCCTCAAAATCCACGGTGGAATACATCAAGAGGCGTGAACTGAAGGTTTTGCCATGGCCTTCACAATCTCCTGACCTCAACATAATTGAAAATCTTTAGATATAGATTTATCATATGCTTAAAAGAGCAGTGCGTGACAGACAGCCCAGAAATCTGAAAGAACTGAGAGACTTTTGGAAGAAAGAATGGGCAAAGATACCTCAAACAAGAATTGAAAGACTCTTGGGTGGCTACAAGAAGCGTTTCCAAGCTTCCAATCTCTGCAAAAGCCAACTTTTGCAGAGATCATTTTTTTGTTTTCTGTTATTTTTGTGACATATTATACTGTCTAATGTGACATCTATAATGTCTAATCTGTCATTTGATGACTTTTGGAGATTTTTCCATCTTTGCTTGGCTTCTTTATGCACATTAATGCAAATTTTTACCTGGGGTTCCCTTTTGAGGCCCACTGTATATCGCTCTCGGATCTCTCATCATGATGTGCATAACATACGACTAACATTGCATTATGCCAGGCCCCATCATGTCATCCGATGCATCTTCTGGTTTGACAAAGTAAGCTTTAATGTGGAGAGACATGCAGGCAGATAGAGGTAGAATCTGAGCCAACTGCTCTGAGGCTGCATTGTCTGTGCTCACACATTTCCTAATGATATTTTTAATGAGGGCATTGAGAGAATTTGGTTTGTAAGTTCATTATACCTTTTTTTTATATAGAATGTTTGCTTTGTTGTGGAAACCCCCCCCCGCTCCATTGGGATTAGCTTTTTAAGCTAATGAGCCTAAAACAAGCGGCGTTGGAAAGAACAGACAGAAATGCACCTTGCCTACAGCGGCCTGTCACCTCTGCGTCCAAGACAGAAATACAGCATTAGTAGCTGCTGTCTCATACACACGTACACTCTTATCTATATATAAAAAAAGATGTGGCATTCCTCTTTTTGCCCGTTGCACATACATTCAAACACAATTGTGCTACAATCTTTTTTTATTTAGTTTTGAAAGTGGCCGACAGCAGCAGCAGATCTACTGTACATCATTCAGTATGTACAGAGAGGTCAGGAGATGTGTGTCTCTATTGATGTGAGTGATGTAACAGCGCAGTTTTATCTCACACACAGCAGCCGTAGGTGCAAACCTTTGATGTATTGCTGAAGATTTGATGCTGCCTGGGATCACATTTCTTCCACCAGAGATATAATTTCTCAGGAGAGCATGCCCTGTGTCTGCACTTTTGAACCAATGTCTCAATCACAGCCGGTTTCACGGCAAGCAGAGCCAGAGTGTGCGACCGTAAGCACATTGCTGCATTTCACTAAATGCTGTGAACCTACAGGGAAGCGGCAGGGAGAAAAAGAGATAGGAGGCTGAGTACAAGGCAGTTAATCCTTAATTGTATGGAGAGGAAGGGAATGCAAGGCAACATTAAACACTGACAACCGTAAGAGGTGCAGGGGTGAGTAAGGGCAGTAAGGGCAGGTTGTGTGTCTGTGTGCGTGCGCTCTCTTACCTCCGTTTTTTATCTCAACTCGTCTGATCTGTTGTATAATCACCCATGCCTCTACCACAGCACTTCAGCTGTCTCATCTATATTGCACGGTCTGGTAAAATGATTAAAGTCCCTGTAAAATGCTGTATGTTATGGCAGCTCTTCAATTCAATTTCAATTTTATTTTATTTAGTGTCAAATCACAGGAGATAAACAAGAATTGTCTCAGGACACTTTACAGATAGAGAATGTCTAGAACACGTTATAATTTACAAAGACCCAACAATTTTCCCTGAAGAGCAAGCATTTGATGTGACAGTGGCGAGGACAAACTTGGCCACTTGGGACACAGAGACACTGATTCTGAAATTATATGACACTGTACATGAGGCTGCACCTGCCCTTGATAATGGAGAGTCTATGAAAAATCAGTTGGCATCTTTGTTTCAAATTGAGCCAAACAGGAAGTAGTTGATGAGTTATTTGACATTGGGGAAACTGCTCATCAAAATCTCAAGAAAATAATAAACCAAGTGAGCGCAAAAGGCAAACATTTTATAGACAGTTTACAGTTATTAAACCAGTTGAGTATGTGTTAAATGAACAAGATAAAAACACTCATTTGTTTATGTTCCTATTTTATATTTGTTGAGTAAGTTATTGGAAAGAGATTCTTCAGACATTACGGAAATCCAAGGAACAGAAAGGTCAGTAACATTCAACTCAAGATGATGAAGGAAAACAAACTTCTCACTGGAGAATTGAGCTTAGCTCTTTGCTTATACATAGACGATTTTTAAATTTGTAATCCATTAAGGACTTTGAAAAAGAAACACAAAGTGTGGGGCATATATTGGGTGATAGACAATTTACCCATGTGACGTAGATCAACATTTTCATCAAATTATGTAGTCATATTGTGCAAAACTGTTCCCATCTAACAATATCGTTACAGCAGGGTTTTGGAGCCACTGATTAGAGATCTTCAGCATTTAGAGACAACAGGTTTATTTGTACAAACACTTATATATCAAGGTACAGTTGTGTATGTGTCTGCAGACAATATGGGTGCACACTCACTTGCTGGATACCAAGAGTTTTTTCAATGTTGAGAAATTCTGCGGATTGTTTCTGGCTGACCCTGTAGATATTCAGCAGCATGATGTCAGGAGTGGGACTTTTACTTTTATAACACCAGAATTGTAAATGATGAAGCTGTTACTGTTATGGTTTTTGTATTTTTTTCCTGTGGTTTCTTCTGTTTTTGTTTTATCTTGTTCTTATGGTTATGTTATTTTGTCTTGTCTAGTTGTAGTTCCTTTCTTGTGGTCTCCTGTGAGTGTCTATATTTTGTTTCCTGTTTTATTTTGAATGTCTGGTTTTACTTCCTGTGTTTTCTCGCCCCTTTGATTGCCTTCTGTTTCCCATCCCAGGTGTCAACTGCCTTGTGTTTCCTTGTTACCCTGTGTATTTAGTCTTTGTCTTCCCCTTGTCCTTTGTGTTTGTTTTCTTGTTCCTGTCAGTGTGCTTAGCTTTGGACTCTTCCCTGCCATCTTTCTTTCCCTGTGAGCTTTACCCTTTACATTTTCCAATCTCTGTGCTCTTTTCCTGTCTTTGGAGTTTTGGACTTTGTTTTTGCATTCCTGGATCCCTTTTTGTTTCCTGTTTTTGTGAGTAAATCCTTATCCTTATACTCTCTCCTACCTGCCTTATCTCTGTGTTCCCTAAACTATCTTAGTTACTGTGCTTAAGACAACTTGTGCCTCCTGGCTGATAGTTTGATGACAGACTGTCCTTTTAAGAAGACTTGTCCACTTTCTTCCTGCAAAGGAAGGAATTGTACCTGCATAACTCTGCCAATGTCTGTGCGATTTGATGGCTAAAATGTATTTAACGATAAATGACCATAATGATGGCATTCGACCATTTCCCTTTCAGTTCTGACAAAATTAACAGACGTCAGACAATACAAACTTAAAAAAAAATGGAACTATACGTGGCAATGGACACAAAAACTGATTTCTTCCATTGTTTGATCACTGTATTTCAGAGAGTGAAAAAAACAGGGTCTCTGGTCCATGAGTTGAAAGACATAGTGGAGCTGGACTGTTATCCAGCTCCACATTCACAACAAACTCTGTGCTACCTACAAACCAGAATCTCTGACCAGACAGGTGCTTTTTAGAAATATTTTCTGGTAGCCTACTAAATTACACCCAAGCATCATTATCTTGATTATTAGCCTGTGCTGGACAATACAATTTGAGGCAAAACTCAATTCTTTTAAAAGGTGGTTTGTGATGCAGGTAACTTCAAAATTATTCTACACACTTTGGCCACAAGACATCAACTGATGTTGGCATATTATTTAGAGATTCCAACTATTTTTAAGCCAAGCATCGAGACTGGGGGACTATAAGTTGTCTGTGGGCATCGTAGATGCTATATGGAATACACTTGAAGGTCTTGATAATGTTTCACTCACCTGCATTGCTATTTTAAATGGGACAAAATATTGTAAAGGAATGGTTCTCTCAGTTAGACAAACAAGTGGACTGTTAGATTTTGGGAGAGTGCTGGCTCTGTATTGGATGGCTGCAACTCAGTCATCATGGAAATATTCACAGCTGCCTTCCTGCAGCATTTAAAGTGTTTCCATCTTGCTAAACAGGACCCTGCCGTAACTGGTTGTTTATCCTGTCTGAATTTCCATATTCCCCTTTGAAGGAAAGCTACTCATCTCTAAGGACCTTCACGTTACATTAAGGTAATGTTTGAGAAAGAGGATCTGTCTTACATTTAAATACACCTAATCTTTGGACCAGCATATTGACTGCCTGACCAATGCACACACAAATAGCTTACACTTTTTATCTTTTTTGTACAATGCCATGTATTCAGCACCTGCTGTTAACTTTTTTAGATTCATTTTCACACATCACTTTTCTGTTTCAATAAAAAAAAAAAAGATTCTTGTTTGTTTCAGTTGTTGCTTCCTCCTCAAGGATGCTTCTCTGAGTAATTGTCTCACCTCAGGAAATAAGGCAAGTCACCCTACAGAATGTTCTCCCCTCTGTCGTTCAGCTTTGTGTTATAATGCACAACAGTCTGGGCCTCTGAGGAAACTTCATCCTACAGTTTGAAGATCCAGACGTTGGGAATGAGCTCTGCAACAGAAGGGATTTGTTTCAACAGAGGAAAGATTTACCAATGGAAAAAGCCACATTGAAACTGTGATGGTAATCTCAAAGAGTGTAAAGAGTGAAATACTGGCAAGACGAGCTGATATCAGAATCACTCTTTATCCAAGTAAAGACCACTATGAAAATGTAGCCAAAGCTATTGATGCACAGGACCCTTGTCTCATGGACCCAGGGTCGGGTAAAGGATGGTATTGCTGGGTATTCTATAATTCAAGATGGAAAAAAAAAGCCAGTCAAGAAGTAAAAGGCGAGATTAACTACTTGCCAGAGCTACCTGAGGCACAAACTGTTGGGATCCAGATCTCCAGCTCCTGGATGAAGTGATGGTTGCAACATTGTCACAGCGAAGACTGATCATTGGTGATGAACCACTTATCTCTGCAGTCATGAACAGATGGCCTGCTTTGTTTAGTGAGAGACCGGTAATCCTAGAGTACAACATAGAAATCCTGTATTTTGTTACTTTAACATTCATGGTGTCAAATGAATGCACTTTGTTGCACTCACATTTCTGACTTTTTGTTTCTCCACTATGGCTTTATCTCACTCTCATTTTCCCTCACTCAAGTAATTTTTCTTGTCCTTTTGTCATTGTCTGTTTTAGCTTAGTTCAGAAAAATTGTCACTAAAGACTTGGTGGCGTCTTTCTCTGGGTGTACAAGATGCCATGATGCCAAAGCTTTTAGATCTGTACAAAGCTGCTGTTGCAGGAGGCTGACCCTGAGCAGATTACTAATGTCTTTAAAAGGAGGTACATATCATATTAAAAAGCATCCCTATTAAGTCATATTTTTGGTGAGAAATCTGGTTTCTGCTCTCTGACCCGTCACTGTTTCCCAGTTGTTGGCATCGGAGGTTCATAAGGACTACCTTATCAGGTTTGTTTAGGCAAGATTTGGAGATAGTTTGCATTTAATCTGGCGTTGTACAACAGCATTATTCAGGACAGTTGTTCAGAATAAGGGCTACTACCACGACGGACAGTCAAGGTGTGTCTCAAACTTCCTTGAAAAAGATGGGTTGGTGGTATTCTTCTGCTTACTCATATGTTTGTACTAATGTCAATGAAATCCTCACAAATCAACAATCCCTAAAGCCTTAGTACTTACACTCACCGGCCACTTTATTAGGTACACCTGTCCAACTGCTCGTTAACACTTGGCGGCCAATCACATGGCGGCAACTCAGTGCATTTAGGCATGTAGACATGGTCAAGAGAATCTCCTGCAGTTCAAACCG
>NC_048429.1:17108290-17118020 GCF_013103735.1 Etheostoma cragini
CCTCCACAGTCACCAGATCTCAATCCAATAGAGCATCTTTGGGATGTGGCGGAACGGGAGATTTGCATCATGGATGTGCAGCCGACAAATCTGCGGCAAGTGTGTGATGCCATCATGTCAATATGGACCAAACTCCCTGAGGAATGCTTCCAGCACCTTGTTGAATCTATGCCACGAAGAATTGAGGCAGTTCTGAAGGAAAAAGGGGGTCCAACCCGTTACTAGCATGGGGTACCTAATAAAGTGGCCGGTGAGTGTATAAGCTTGCATTTAACCACTGGTGTGCTGTTTGTCACTGTTGTGTGCTATGTCTCCCATCTACAGAATTGACAAGTTCTTTACTAGGGATGAGCGAGTACAAAACATGAGGTTGCAATTATAAAGTAAAATGTAATGAACAAGAGTTTTCATACTCAATATAACTTTCTTTTTTTAACTTAAAATTTTTTTTATGATCAGTGTGATTTTTTTTTTTTTTTGGGGTTCTTTTTTATTGCCACACCAGGTATGTGTGAGTGTGTGTGTGTGTGTGAGTGAGTAAGAGAGAGACAGAGAGGGGGCGGGGGGGGTCAGATGCTGTTTCTCAGATCTGCATTTCCTTTAATGCTGTTATTATTGTCATTAATAGTATTTATGATATTCAGTTTAATTTTCATAGTTGTTGTGTTTATTATAATGTAAGTTTTTACTTGTTTAAAAAAATGTTGCCATCCGTGGCGATGCTGCGTTTTACATCCTGTCATATCAGGCAGCGTTGCCATGTTATGCTAACTTGAGTTGTTGTGCCGGCAGCGTTACTATGTTTTATCAGCCAGGGCCACCGTACCGGCGGAGTGCCGTGTTATGCCATCCTGAGTCTTTCTCCGGCGGGGATGCATGTTGTGCTAGCCTGTGCTGCTGTACTGGATGGGATGTTGTCGTGCAGGCCTGAGTTGCCTTACTGGCGGAGATGCCGTGTTATGCCAGCATGAGTTGCAGATAACAAAATAGGGGTGGTATTTCGCATGTTCACTCATGGACCACTACATTTGCGTTTCTATTAGACCCATTGCTTCATAGAGGTAAGTCCATATGGCTCTTTTCATATGTATATTTATACTTTTCCCGAGTCTATAATCTCAGTCACATTTTGGGGGTACAACAATGGAGTCCAATCTCCAAAGACTTTGTACTTACGTACTATTTCACTGTACAAGAAACCTTTTTTTTTTTTTGCCAACATGTTTCTCCTGAATAAAATGTAGCTCAGCGTAAATTCTATCAGGTAATCAATGCTGTCTACCTAAATCAAATCAGCTGCTAAACCAAATCAAAATTATACACAAATTGCAATCAAAGTCACAACCCTGCTTAGAAATCTGTTTCTCCCCTTGCTGTTCATCTGTCGTTTCAGGCAAAGAGTGCAACCCTCTACCTCCAGTCATCTACTGACCGGTCCGGATCCCCCTTTGGTCTGCTTTTTGGGCTCCCTCGTTGCCACCACCTGTGTCTAGATTCCATTGGGGGGGGGGGGGGGGGGGGGGGGGGGTTTGATGGTTCTCTACCCCTATGTGAACTATTAATGCAACGATGCCGTCTAATCTCCGAAGACTTTGTACTTTATGTGCTGTACAACAAGCCTTTTTTGCATATGCAGACATTTCTCCTGATAGAATTATAATACACGCTCAAATAAAGAAATCAGACAAATGTAACCTCATAACGCAATGAGTAACATTATTTGGTTCAGACAAAAGGGAGATGACACAAAGATTCAATTAAAAACAATTTCTTTAACCCATGATAAATAACAGGATTAAATGTACTTCTGTGATGCAGTGTGTGTGTGTGTAAAAAGTAACGCTAACAGAACTTAAATGGCACCAAAAACAATGCCAACTCCGCCACTCAGGCTCTCCTCCAAAGAACCCCCACAGAGTGGGAGGGCTCATCTTTCTGAGTTACTAAAGCGCTAGTCTATATACAGTGGTGTGAAAAAGTGTTTGCCCCCTTCCTCATTTCCTGTTCCTTTGCATGTTTGTCACACTTATGTGTGTCGGAACATCAAACCAATTTAAACAATAGTCAAGGACAACACAAGTAAACACAAAATGCAATTTGTAAATGAAGGTGTTTATTATTAAAGGTGAAAAAAAATCCAAACCATCATGGCCCTGTGTGAAAAAGTGATTGCCCCCCTTGTTAAAACATACTATAACTGGTTGTCCACACCTGAGTTCAATTTCTCTAGCCACACCCAGGCCTGATTATTGCCACACCTGTTCACAATCAAGGCATCACTTAAATATGAGCTGCTTGACACAGTAAGGTCCACCAGAAGAGTCTTAAAAGCTACACATCATGCTGAGACCCAAAGAAATTCAGGAACAATTGAGGAAGAAAGTAATTGAGATCTATCAGTCTGGAAAGGGTTATAAAGCCATTTCCAAAGCGAACCACAGTGAGAGCCATTATCCGCAAATGGCGAAGACATGAAACAGTGGTGAACCTTCCCAGGAGTGGCCGGCCGCCCAAAATTACCCCAAGAGTGCAGCGACGACTCATCCAAGAGGTCACAAAAGACCCCACAACAACGTCCAAAGAACTGCAGGCCTCACTTGACTCAGTTAAGGGCAGCGTTCATGCCTCCACCATCAGGAAAAGACTGGGCAAAAACTGCCTGCATGGCAGAGTTCCAAGGAGAAAACCACTGCTGAGCAAAAAGAACATCAAATATCATCTCAATTTCTCCACAACACATCTTGATGATCCCCAAGACTTTTGGGACAACATTCTGTGGACCGATGAGACAAAAGTGGAACTCTTTGGAAGGTGTGTGTCCAAGTATATCTGGCGTAGAAGGAAAACTGCATTTCATGTAAAGAACATTATACCAACAGTAATGTATATAGTATATGGTGGTGGTAGTGTGATGGTCTGGGGCTGTTTTGCTGCTTCAGGACCTGGAAGACTTGCCGTGATAAAAGGAACTATGAATTCTGCTGTCTACCAAGAGTTCCTGAAGGAGAATGTCCGACCATCTGTTTGTGTACTCAAGCTGAAACGAACTTGGGTTCTGCAGCAGGACAATGATCCTAAACACACCAGCAAGTCCACCACCGAATGGTTGAAGAAAAACAAAATTAAGGCTTTGGAGTGGCCTAGCCAAAGTCCTGACCTGAATCCTATTGAGATGTTGTGGTATGACCTTAAAAAGGCCGTTCATGCTCGAAAACCCTCTAATGTAACTGAATTAGGACAATTCTGCAAAGATGAGTGGGCCAAAATTCCTTCAGGACGCTGCAAAAGCCTCATTGCACGTTATCGCAAACGCTTGGTTGCAGTTGTTGCTGCTAAGGGAGGCCCAACCAGTTATTAGGTTTAAGGGGCAATCACTTTTTCACACAGGGCCATGATGGTTCGGATTTTTTTTCACCTTTAATAATAAACACCTTAATTTACAAATTGCATTTTGTGTTTACTTGTGTTGTCCTTGACTATTGTTTAAATTGGTTTGATGTTCCGAAACACTTAAGTGTGACAAACATGCAAAGGAACAGGAAATGAGGAAGGGGGCAAACACTTTTTCACACCACTGTATACTTGATGTTCCCCTTCCGGGATTGCTCCGTCACTGCCAGATTTCAGTCCTTTAGGCCAGAGAGCCATTGCTTTAGGCTTCCTTTGTGTTGGCGTTCTAACCTCCGGTGGATTTCTAGGACTATGGTTACCTGCTCCTCAGATCTCTGCAGGGTAAATCAAGACAGCTGGACTCTTTCCAAGCTGAGTTTTCTGTTGCACAACTAAAACTACTTTTAAATGTACCATACAAGTTCAACTTTAACAAGTTCCTTCCAGGCGTATTTTGCAGTGGCACTGTGGCTTTTCTCCCATGCTTAGCTTAAGATGAGATTGTGATTGGTTTAAAGAAATGAACAAAAAAAGGAGCATGATTTTCCTCACATCCCCAAATGCTATTTGGAGTAGCTACTCTCCTCCAGCCCCCTTTTGGAGGAGGATCTTGCAAAGCGAGGCTTGGGCAATTCAAATTAAAAATGTCTTAAATGCTAATTTACTGCTCATTGACTCTACTGATTGTCTGTCATGTAGAAAGTTATGGATTAGCGAGGGAGGAAGTGATTTGTGACACCGCTGTATTGAAATGTTTTTCTTTAGACGCTGGAAAAAGACAGGAACACAAAACAATACAATTCTGTCTAGTCTGAACTGTTTGCCACTTAATCTGTTAAAGACATCAGAGATGGTCATTAGTGACCCTTTGACTGAGTCTTCTGTCTTGAGCAGGCAGTAACGTTTGGCACTAGTTTATTCTGCTTTGTTTGCCACAGCACATTGGTCATTAAAATCACATGAATCCCTCCCTGCCTCTCTCCCAGTCAGCTGAATGACTAATTACATACTGTATATCACAAGAATGTGACAGCTATGAATTACTACATTGAAATGTGCAAGGAGCAGAGTCTCACACACGTATCCTCAGCTGCAGCATGACTTTGACAACACATTGCGTTGAAATCTGCCTTTCTAGCTGGATTTACACACTTTCTAAAATCCTCCCAATGAGGTATTTCATAAGGGAAAGTGAGTGTGACTTCCGGTGCAGAGCTAGGCAATTATTATAATGTTATGTTGAAGAGATCTGATTGCTTCCCCTCTTTAGGGTGTGTAGAGTCTCCAGGCTTGTGTAACCTGTTATCCCGACTCTTCGTCTTTGGCCAAGTCAGTAATTCTCACGGTGTCAAAGGAGAGGAGCAAGTTGAATGACGGCTCTTTCTTTATTAGTCAAAGCCTTTATCAAAGCTCTTTCTCTCTGTCACTTCCTCTCATTCTGTACATTGCAGGATTCAATTTTTTTATTTTTTGTAAAGATGCTTTTACTTCCTTACCCTCAATTTCCACCGAATGTGTAATGGCTCCGCTGCGTGACGGCTCCGTGCTCTGCCGACCGTCAACACCAACCAGGTCTGGATTGGTTGCAGAACGGCCGCGGCCTTAACTGATAGCTGAAGTCTCGAGGACCCACAACATCTCGCTATATCACATAGAATAGAACCACAAAACCATCAACAGTTTGTTACCATCCCATCCAAAGGAGTAGAGAGGAAACAACTCTGTGCTGTGTTCTCAAGGTGTAGTGCAGGGAGATATGAGCCGTTGTGAGCACAGTGTATTTCATTTTGAAAATTAACCAGATGTTTTATTTTGTTTCTGTGCTCAACTTCCTGCCCCGCACTATCTGCTATGTGCTGAATTGCTGCGGAGCTCTCTGGCATCCGGCACGAATAGAAGCTCTGTGTGTCCTCTCCAGAGGGCTAGGGATCGCCGGAGCTGGTGTCGGAGTCAGGACGCAGCCGTTCCGCAATCTGCGGAAATACACACATTGACTTTAATGGAAACCTTATGACTTCGCCGCCATTCCGGAGCAGATCTGCAGACGTTCCGCACCCAGTGGGAATTGGGGGTTAGTCCAAGCTCTGTTTCTCCTTCTCTCCCTTCATCACCGAGAGTTAAGTAAATGTGGGGAAAACGATTTCTCGTAATAGTTTAAGCCTCACAGAGTTTTTCACTCCATATTATCCACGTTATCATGAAGGTTAAATCCAGCAGTGTTATTTGCGCTTGTACTGATAACTGATAACCTTTAAATCTTCAATAACATTTTTTTTAAATATTTAATCAACAGTGTCTCACCGTCACAGTCCCGCACTCCACTACGGCATGCAGAGGAGATGGCCCGACTTCATTGAATACAGGATAGCATCAAACACCCTAGCACTAGATGAACACAGTGTAAATAACAAATTATCTCTTTAATACTGTACATTTATCATCAAATGTCAAAGTCTGGAGATACAGCCGTTAAGCCATTACGCTTAATGTCCTTGTTATCAGTCCAAACTTTAATACGGTTGATGACAAAATCTGTATGTAATCTAGTATGCCAATTTAAATTCCCTAAAGCTGTTCTTGTAGATCTATGTATTGAATTGGGTTCAGTAGAGAGGGCAACGTGGCAGCACCGTGCCTTCCTGGTCCAAATACATGCCTTGCAACTCTGGGGGCAACCGGCTCTTTCCTGAGGGAAATGGCAGACAGCTAAGTGTTTTATATAAATACTATAATCTTCAACTTTATCACTAAGGCAATCTGAAATAAAGACAGATTTAGCAACTGTACGGTCTATTTCTTGCTTAAAATGTTTTCAGAAACACGGTTCAGTGAACTATTTTCGTAAAATATGAGATTGTGTCCCGTCCAAGCCGCCACGACAGTGGTTTGAAATTCTTGAGCAGCCAGACCCACGTGACACGTTAGTCCAATCAGCTGCAAGTCAGGGGCGTGGAGCATCAACCATGGATGTATGACGTTAAGACACAGTGCCTCAGTTGTGTTGCAAAAATGGATCAGACCTGTTAGTACAACTAGATAGTTCATGGATACAGCTAGATAGTTCATGGATACATCCATGGTGTAGCTAGCTATGTGAAAAACTCATGTAAATGGGCTGTATTTATATAGCGCTTTTCCAGTCTTAACAACTGCTCAAAGCGCTTTTACATCTACAGGAAACATTCACCGTTCACACACATTCATACACTGTGGCTGGGGCTGCCGTACAAGGTGCCACCTGCTCATCAGATAACCATTCACACACATTCACACTCCGATGCGCAGCACCGGGGCAACTCGGGGTTCAGTGTCTTGCCCAAGGACACTTCGACAATGACTGCAGGGGCGGGGATCAAACCACCAACCTTCCGATTGGCAGGCAACAGCTCTACCACTGAGCCACAGCCGCCCCTTTGAACTCATGAACTTGCCTTGTTATTGTGTAAAATATTAACAGTGTATGTTGTTACTGATCTTTTACATGCTTATCTAAATAAAAGATGGATGCATTTAGAGAATCAAGGAGAAAGCTAGCTACTAAGGTTAGTCGTTGACATCAACAGTCAACGACAACAGTTCACGCTGGCATGCAATAATTAGAAATGCTTATCAAAATAAACAAAGGATGTATTTAGACAACCAAGGAGATGTATTAATGATGTCATACTACTAGGTAGATACTAGCTTTGGTGCTACTGGCCATCTAGGTCAGTCTTTTTGTTTGTTGGTTTTGCGAGATATTGCAAATAAAACTTGATATCGCGCAAAACAAAGTTGAGATCTCGCAAATGACAATCAAGATATCGCAAAACAAAGTCAAGATCTCACAAACGTGTTTGTCCCAGGTACATGTTTTTTTCTTTGTTTTTTTCCTCCATGTCACCTTCGGTGCTCCGCAATTTTTGTCTTTTGGGCATACGTAAACTTTCAGTAAGGATCCTACCCACAGTTTTATAAATGAAACCATGGACACATGGTCCATGTGTTTCAGAGAGGAGGAGACCTGTGGTTAAGTAACTCCTAGTAAAAACCACCATCATTACAAACAGCTAGCATGTAACATTCTGAATCTGTTACTTTAGTGACAGTGAGTTTGAGCTTCAGACCTTAAGCTGTACCAGCAAATAGACCATAAAAAGTTGAAAACATTTTTTTTTAGGGATGGCATGGCATATTGATGAAGAACAACTTGTTTAGAACACAGGTCACACAGTAACACTGTCTCTACAGCACCTGTTTACTGGTTCCACTATTATTCCATTTATTTAGTATTTATTCATGATTCTCATTCTTATATCTCACTTATTATTCATTATTTATTCATCATTCTCATTTCCTATTTCAGAACTGTTCATGATGTTCATTCTGTTCATATTATAATATAATAACTTAATACTATTTATCCTAGTACCCTTTGCACTATGGTCCACGTTTAAATAATTTTTATTGGACTCTTCATTGCACTCAACTCTCTACATTGTTTCTGTTTAGAGTATGTATATATTAGTGTGTCAATATTAGTGTGTATATATTGTTTGTTTGTTTTGAATGTGTAAGCACATTGTGAGCAACTGTGCTCCAAAGGAAAATTCCACTTATGTGTCTTCATACCTGGTCAATAAAGCTGATTCTGATTCTGAATTCCAAAGCCCTGATTAGTGTGTTTCAAAGTCTTGCCTGCATTTCTGTTGGCTAAAATGTGTATGCATATTCGAGAAATGTTGGCTTGGAGGGGAATCTTGCTTCTGCAGCAGTATTTGTTTGCTGTAAGCTCTAAACATGCTTACCTCTCCATTGCTATGTCAGGAACATCCTGTTACGCATCTTTTCCATTCTAAAAGAAAATGTATAAAAGAGAAGCTGCATAGACTGTATATTACCTGCTTGGCTCTGCGGCGGATACTGGGTCAAAAGTTCAGCGTCAACACAAAGTCTTGGCTGCAAATAGGGAATGTGAACACCAGACTAAACCCAGTGTATGTCTTAAATAACAAAAACATTGCATAAATGTGTGCGTGCGTGCAGTAACATCCTAACTTGTTGCAGTTGTACTTTTCTCACAAAGAAGCAAAATTATAATGGCTTCTTTATCTCTCTCCATCTCTTTTTCTGTTGAGTGATTGTCTGGAATAGGCCACAGTAAACATTTATGCCTGCAGAGATGATGTGCAGCGCAGGCATTTCAAAAGCACACAATTCCCGAGCCAAGTTTATTTTAATTTTACTGGAATAATTGAAGAAATTGACTGACATTGAGGATAGACTTGAACCTTTGACGGCTCGTATGGGTGGAGCCCCGGGGAAGACTTTGGAGACTTGGCACAGCATTGCTAAGTCCTTGAAGGCAATGCTGTAGCCTTTTATTTTGTGTGTGTGATTGTTCCATTGTCTTGTGTCTGTCTGTGTGTGTGTTTGTTTCTGCACGTGTTGTTTTGTCTCCCTCCCTCCCGTTTTTCCTCTCTGTGATTTAGTGCCCTGGGACCAGTCCCAGTGTGTTGTTTGTAACTTTTCGTGAATGTTATGTTTACATTTTTTTTCTGAAAATAAAAATAACAATTTGATCACAAAAAAAAAAGGATAGACTTTGGTTCCACACCTGGGGCCAGCGATGTAGGCAGGACTGCTCTATAAGTCTGGAACTTCTGCCTGTACATAGTCTATATCCACCACGTTCGACGTCCGGGATTATTCCAGTGACGCTGGAAATTCTGCCGGATGCATTGGTTTTCTGGCGATGTCCATTTCCTCCATTGTGTTGGAATTTTAAACTCTGATTGATTGTATGAGGGTTATGGTGATCCGCTCCTGAGATTTCTGCAGGGTAAAACCCGACAGCTAGCTAGACTATCTGTCCAATCCGAGTTCTCACTTGCACGTCTAAACAAATTTGAACGTACACATCCAACTAAACCAAAAAAAGTTCCTTTCTGAGACGTGCGCGGCATGGTGCCACCCATGATGATTGTGATTGGTTTAAAGAAATGCCAAAAAACAGAGCACATTTTTCAGATTCACTGATGCTACAATGGACAGGTGTGCTCCATCCTTCACTCCGAATTTTAATGGAGGCTGATTAGGAAATTAATCAATCAAAGTGTATTTCTATAGCACTTTACAGCAAACAGCAGGTCTCCAAAGTGCTTAACATCAGAAACCAAGAGTAAAAACACATCATACAATAGAAATAATTCTATCACGTGTATACCTAGACCTAGGGACTTCTAAAACTTGCTGATTTAAAGACTGTGGGAAAATAATACAGTGACTGAGGTGGTGATGAACAGGGCACTCAGGAACGGCCACGTAAAAGCTGGCTTAAAGTATATACTGAATTAACCAA
>NC_048429.1:17118120-17120080 GCF_013103735.1 Etheostoma cragini
ATATGCAATGTAATATTACATTAAAATATGTTTAAAACTAAACTTAACTTGTGCCTCATGGTGGGGTAAAGTGAGACAATGTATCACTTTACCCCACAGCATTTGTCTCAATTTACCCCACCTCCACCATTTTTGAAAAAATGACCTTTCTTAGCAATTCAAGCTTACCTTCAGCTAGCATCATCACATGGTCTTATATGTTGGTAGTTCATCAACAGGTATGATATAAGTTTTTCTACGTGAATCATTTTGCTTTGGCACAACAGTTGATTAAGTTGACAGGAAGAAAATTTACTTTTACATGCAAAAAAAACATTTTGTTGGAAAAAGCATGCTTGCCTCAGCTAAATGAGCTTCTCTCCTTTATGCCCAAGGGGAAATGGGAGGAGCTTGGAAACAAAATGGTCACATGGGCACAAATGTGTTCTGTTGCCTAGATACAGGGGTTGTCTCACATTACCCAGTGTCTCACTTTACCTCACTCTCCCCTATTATCAAGACAACAAAATGAAAAACTTTATTTTGTTTCAAAACAATCATCATTACTCTGAAAAAACATACACATATTTAATAAAAGTCACTCACTCATCACGGTAACATTCTTAGATAACACTGCTCTGTTAAATGCTACCCAGTCACAATGCTACACAAACACCATAAAACGTCTGGTTTGGTTAGAATAAGTAGAAAAGTTAGCTTGTATGATATGTGAGTTTTTAATGTCATATGAGACAGTTGTGTCCCCCGAGATGCCACGCTCGGAGCATTTGTTAGGCAAGCTGCATCTTTCATGTCTTGTCGTTCTTGTGATGTACTCTGAAATTTAAAAAAAACTGCAAATCAATACATTGCAGTCTATATACACACTGTTTTCTAGATTGACTAGATATCATATGAAATGATAACGTTTCCAGTTCTGTTGTTAAAGCTAACAGGATGATATAGCTAGCTGGGTAACGTTACAGCTTAACGCTAGCTAGCAACCAAACAATCAGGATTCTACTAAGCTGCAGTTAGCTTTCTTGCTGAAATACAATAATAATTAACCTGACAAAGTGGACAAACATACATCGTGAACTATAGACGTAGCTACATGAGAACACAGGGTATTTATTCGAATGGAACAGTTAGGAAAATGAAACGTTAGCCCCTTTGCCAGTACAGTTGATCAACAAACATTCAGCCTATGCTAGCTACAGGATACGTTAGCATTGCTAATGTTACTGTTAGCGACGAAATCATACTTACAGCTTGTGGTTGGGATGACCATACTGTTGGAACACGAACAGCAGTTTAGCAAATTAATTGTCTTAGGGGGAAAAGTTCACAAGGATCTCCTTATTAACATCTGCCATGCCCGTCGAGTGGTTGCTTCCTTGGGAAGACTATGAGACGTGTCTCCATTCCCTGTACAGCCTGGAACACTGCATTTACGACCCTGGTTCTTTGTCAATATCCTGGAAAATATTCCAAACTTTCAATGTAGTACATCCCGTCAAAGTCCACGAGCAGCGTTCTCAGTCGGACATCTAATCGACTTAACGCTAGCTCCATTAGGAACTGGTCTCAGGTCAATGGCCTGTATGTAAATGTTGGGGCGTACCGTTCTCCTAATACAGCCATGGGCGTGACAAAGCTACCGGTTTTGAGATCCTGACATCATCTTTTAGCTTTGTTGGGATTCGCCCGTTTTCAGCGGCAGTTTCAAAATGTGAGATTTTCACAGGAAAGGCGTGTCAACGGGGTTTTGAGCTTCTATGTATGTCCTATTTACCCACTGAACTGTCGTTATTCACATAAGAGAAGGTAAAATCGGTTTTGCTGTTCCTGTTTCCTTTTTTAAATATTAAGGGCTTTATTTGAAGACCAGTCATTGCGGTCTTGTTAGAGAAATCCTTCTATAAACTGACAACTGACTCCATGATGAATTAACACAGCGTTTATTCTTGTGGTCAACAGA
>NC_048429.1:17120180-17122826 GCF_013103735.1 Etheostoma cragini
AAAACTGGTAGCTAAAATGGGCAACACCTTGTCGGTTATTAGAAGGTGTACAGGCATCTTGACACCACAGACGGTTAAACAGGTCCTTCAGGCTTTGTTTTTTCACATCTGGATTACTGTTCAGTGGTGTGGTCCAGCACTTCAGCAAATAATATGAAGAAATTACAAGTGATTCAGAATAAAGCTGCACGTGTGGCTCTTTCGTGTGGGTTCAGATCAAATGTTGATAAAATGCATAAACAACTCACATGGCTTAAAGTTAAAAATAGATTTGTGTATTCGTTAATGGTTTTTTTACATAACATTATAACAAACAAAGCACCTTTTACTTTATATACAAAACTATCCTTTAGTACTGCTATGCATCATTATTCGACGAGGCATGCAGTAGGAGGGAGTTTTATTTTACCTAAAGTGAAAACCAAATCCATTCAACGTTCAGTTAGGTACAGAGCAATGTGTGAATGGAACTCTCTCCCAACAACTATAAAACAGAACTCTCAGTATGGCTTCAAAAAATTACTTAAGACATATTTATTTCTAGGGAATAAAATATTTAAAATAAAATTAGGGGGCGCAGGGCTTTTTGTTATTGTATTTCTTCAAATAGATTAATCTATTAGTAGTGTCTTTGGTTACATTTTTATTTGTATTAACTGTGTTAATTGTAAGATTTATTTATGATTGTATTTTCAAATGTATGTGTGTGTATGTATGTATGTGTAATGAAATGTTATGTGTATTGTCAAGAAAGGATTGTAGGACCCCAGGAAGAATAGCTTTTGGTGTATGCTGAAGCTAATGGGGATCCAAATAAAACAAACAAAACAAACTAATTGCCGTCATCCTGAAGCGCGTATGAAGCGGTTATTGAATTATCATGCACTGTGGATGATTGTGCTATTTTTATAGCTAGAACAGTAGGTTTTTCCATTTATATCATGTTTCTATTGTGGAATATGTCGTTTACCTAGGTTTTTACATGGGTTATACCACTGGACATCCGAATAACGCGCCCCAACCCGTCCGTCTCCATAGGATAACATGGGAAAACTCCACCCCCCCACCTGGTGGGCTCAAATATATTTTTATCTTTCTAAAACTGATTTTCCATGTCTCACCTCCATACATAATGGTATGAACACAGATATTTGTGCCTTTACTTGAAATCCATGGAGTTGCAGCCCGGTCGGGGACGGTTGAAACAGCTGTTTCAACCATCCCGACTTAGACATATGTCCTTACAGCCTGTTTTGCTTCTCATGTAAGCAATCATGAAATATGAAAGTCTGGGAGGGTGGAGAACACTAACTGGTCTACCGAATAAGCATGTACTCAAACCTTTAAATGAAAAAAACTTGGCTGTTATCGGCTGTAACTCCGCGATAAAAGGAAATAACAGGGAGATATTTGGCTGATAGGAGGAGGTTAACATGTTCTATGTTCAGACCTAAGGAAGTCTGTCTATCATCATTGGACTTGGAGAAAACTGGAATGTTTCATCCGTCCCGCGTTTCAATCGTCCCGGCTCTCCCCTACCCATTGATTATTGGTTCAGCATTATAACAGAAACACAGTAGGGGAGAGTGGGGTAAAGTGAGACATTTTTTACATTTGCTCCCCTCCAAGTGAGCTAAAATTATATATCAGTTACATTTACACATTTCCCATTAATTCAGGATGTTTCCTTGTTATTGTAATTATCACAATGTATTCAGGATGAAGGGCAGTGAAAATATGATGTTTTTTAAAAAAGTGGTCTTGTGTCTCACTTTACCCCAGCTTAGGGGTAAAGTGAGGCAGACCAGAGAAGTCAACGGGGGAAAGTGAACCAACTAGGGGTAAACTGATCCACTTACCTTTTCCACTCTTAAACTACCATAACAACATATGTTGTAACAGGTTAGAATCCTGACAACTAGCCTGACAACCTCACATCCCAGAACAAATGCCAGACTAGTAAAATAATCATTGGAATTGGTCTATTAAGCACATTTTTTCTAAACAAAATCAAATACAACATAATGTAATTCAAAATGTTTTATTAACATTCAAATGAGAGGTATGAATCACCTTGCTGCAACTCAACTCCTACACTACAAAATATCCATTTTTTATATGTATATAAAAGTCTTAATATAAAAATGCCACGAAACCTATGTACAATTGAACACACAGACACAGTCTCGGGGTCAGAACACAGGACCTTTAGAGCCAGCTAGAACAGCCTGGGACTCAACAGGACTAGATCCACAATCAGAGCATCAGTCATTCTCTACAAATACAGTAGGCCTATACAACTACTCCACATTCCAGCCCTGAAGATTGCAGGGAAAGATGAAGAGTTGTTCTCTACGTGTAGCGTCCCCGGCTGAATAATGGTCTGGCTCTTTATTAACTGATGATGCAGGAATCTTTATTGTCCCTTTGCAACATTCCTTATCACAGATTGAACATCTTGAATCACCGTAAGAGCTGAGAAAAACACAAAAAAAACACAACACCTTCACTTTAGATACAATCCGCTGTCTCTCAAATGACATGCTAATGACAATATGCTACTGTTAGCTTAACTTGCAAACTTGTGTTCTCTAATCTCAGCAAAACTACAAAACGGTACACAACAACGTAACTCAGACTACAGAT
>NC_048429.1:17122926-17130268 GCF_013103735.1 Etheostoma cragini
TTAACTTGCAAACTTGTGTTCTCTAATCTCAGCAAAACTACAAAACGGTACACAACAACGTAACTCAGACTACAGATAGTTGTAACATAAATGAAGTGTAAAACTAACATACCTTGTGCCTCTAACAGCCAGGTGCTAAACAATATTATTATATGCCTTCGTTCGACCGCTTTTTCGTTTTCATTTTTGGCCGTACATTTACTTCCGGTTTTCGGAACTTTCACAATAAAAGCATGAGCGTCAGAAAATGACACCCAGAAAAGCACTATTTGGGCTATTTACACTCCCACCAAATTATTAATGCTTTACAGAACAATATGGGATGTAAAAACAAATAATTTACCCAACTGCATACTTACTAAGGACAAAGCAAACAATAGTCTCATATCATCTGTCCATTTATGAGTCTATATTTTCAATTCTTTGTACAGAAAAAAGGATATGGTTGTTAGGTCTTCAATCTGACTCTAGGAGCAGGATCAGCTTCTGAACTGGGCGTTCGATGATGGATGGCTTGCCAGAACGTTGTCCCTCCTTTCTCATCTTCTGTTCACCGAGACGGATCTTTACCTTTCTCACAAGTCCATCTTTATCAGTAGTTGTTTGTACAACTTTGGCCAATCTCCACTCATTCCGTGGCAAATCCTCTGCCCTTTCTATGACAATGTCACCGACTTTTAGGTTCCTTCTTGGAGTGTGCCAGCGTTGTCTGGTGGCAATATTAGAGAGGTACTCCCTTTTCCAACGACTCCAGAACTGTTCAGCAAGATACTGAACATGACGCCACCTCTTACGGGCATACATGTCCTCTTTGATGAAGCTGCCAGGAGGTGGTAATGCAACAACAGACTTCATTGTGAGCAGGTGATTGGGTGTTAGTGGTTCAGGACTGTCTGGATCAGTTAGGTTGTCGACTGTGAGCGGCCTACTGTTCACAATGGCCATTGCCTCATAGAAGAATGTCCGAAGGGAGGCATCATCCAGCCTACCTGGGGATATTGAGAGAGTGGAACGAAGCACCTTCCTCACTGTTCTTATTTGCCTTTCCCATACTCCTCCTGCATGGCTTGAGTGGGGAGTGTTCAAGATGAAGTCGCACTGCCTTTGAGCCAAGAATGTGGTAATACAATTTCCATCCAATTGCTTGAGAGCCTCCTTCAGTTCGTTTTTGGCTCCCACAAAATTTGTTCCCTGGTCACACCGTATTTGGCGTACAGCGCCTCTTACAGCAAGAAAACAACGAAGTCCGTTGATAAAGGCATCTGTAGACATGTCATTCAACATTTCAATGTGGACAGCCCGACATGAAAGGCATGTGAAAAGGAGTCCGTATCGCTTGTGCTCCTTGCGTCTCTGTTTTGTGTGAAACGGACCAAAGCAGTCCATACCACAGTAGGTAAATGGGGGTGATGGATCTACACGTTCTGTTGGCAGGTCTGCCATTCTCTGTTCCTCAGTTGGTCTCCTGAATTTTCGACATTTGACACATTGACGAACATATTTAGCAACAGTTTGGTTGATTCCTGGGATCCAAAATCCATTTGATCTTATCTCATTTATGGTGAAACCCTTTCCTTGATGTCTGATCTGCTCATGGTAATGAGCCATTATCATGATGGTGATATGATGATCCTTAGGGATTATCATCGGGTGTTTCTGAAATGCAGGGAGAGATGCATTTTTTAACCTTCCTCCCACCTTGAGGAGTCCATCTTGGTCAAGAAAAACATCCATTTGACGCAGTTTGCTCTGAGATGGAAGTTGAGCTTCCTTGATGAGGAGCTTGATCTACTCTGGATAAACTTGTCTTTGTAAGTCTTTAATGATGATGCGCTGTGCGTCTTCTCTCTCCTTCACAGAGCTATGACCTGTTGACTTGTTACCTTTGACACGCCGGAGGAGACGTGCCACAGCTTGCGTGGCCTTGTACCATGAAGAAAACCTTGACAGGCGATCTGAGAGACTTACTTGCTCCCTAGTCTGTACATTCAGTGTCTGAACCCCTTTGACTTCAGGGTCGCCGATCTGGATATCCGTTACAGTGTATGCAGCTGGGGGGAGTTCTTTCTCCCATAGAAACTGGGGTCCTGTAAACCAATTTGATGTGAGAAGTTTGCTTGCACTTGAGCCTCTTGAGGCGAGATCAGCAGGATTTTTATCAGTTGGGACGTATCTCCATTGCTCTGGGGTTGTGCTGAGACGTACCTTTTGTATTCTGTTTGACACAAACGTGTGGAAACGCCGTGCCTCGTTATTGATGTACCCCAAGACCACTTTGGAGTCCGTCCAGAAGTACTCGTCAATGTCTGTGAGACCAAGCTCCTCCTTCAGAGTGTTGCTCACTACAACTGAAACAACTGCAGCTGTCAACTCTAATCTGGGAATAGTTGTGACTTTCATGGGAGCTACTCTGGACTTTGCCATAAGCAGAGTGCAATGAACATTTCCATTTTCACTTAAATGTCTCAAATAGGAACATTGGCCATATCCGTGTGTGCTTGCATCAGAGAAGTGGTGAAGCTCTCTTCTCAAGACGAGTCCAAAGTCAGGTGGCACATAGCAACGAGGTATGTTGATTTTCTCTAAATTTGCAACATCGTTCTTCCAGCTCTCCCACGCTGGATGTAGATCATCACGGAGGGGTTCATCCCAACTTGTACCATGCTTGCACATTTCTTGCAGAACCCTTTTACCAATGAGAAGGAAGGGAGCAATGAGGCCCAGCGGGTCATAAACAGAGGCCACCATGGATAGTATGCCTCGACGTATTGCTGGCTGATCTTTCAGGGATATGCAAAATCTAAAGGTGTCAGATTCAATGTGCCAATGGATTCCTAAGGCTCTTTCCAATGTGGAATCGTTGAGGGCAAGGTTGAGAGCCTTTACCTCGATTGCACGCTCGGATGGAGGTATACTCTCTAACACCGTTTTGTTGTTACACACAAACTTGTGTAGTCTTAGACCACCTGTAGCACAGAGTTTCCGAGCCTCCTTTGCAAGCCGAATAGCTTCATCGGTAGTCGCTGTGCTTGTAACACCGTCATTGACATAGAAATCCTTCATGATGAACTGTGAGCCAAGGGGAAACGAGTTCTCATTCTCCTTGGCCAAGCGTTTCAACCCGTAGTTGGCGCATCCAGGTGATGATGCAGCACCGAAAAGATGTACCTTCATGCGAAATTCTTGTGGCTCAGTGCTGAGATTTCCATCCTTCCACCAGAGGAAACGTAGATAGTCTCTGTCAGACTCTTGCACGTGGAACTGATGAAACATCTTCTCTATGTCGCACATCAGAGCAGTGTTGTGCTGCCTGAATCTCAAAAACACACCCGTCAGATTATTAATTAGGTCTGGGCCTGTCAGCAAGTGGTTGTTTAAGCTAGTTCCCTTGTGCTTAGCAGAGCAATCAAAAACAACACGGAGCTTTTCTGTTTTTTTCGAGTGGTAGACTCCATGGTGGGGTATGTACCATTTTTCTCCTTCCTTTCCTTTATTGTGAATCTCCTCTGCATCACCTTTTTCAATAACTTCATTCATGAACTTCACGTAGTGTTCTTTGTAGGTCTCATCCTTCAGTAACCTTCTCTTAAGGTGATTGAGCCGAACAATGGTTAGTTGCCTATTGTCAGGGAGGTAAGGTCTCTCCTTAAAGGGGAGCGGCATTTCATAATGGCCATGAGTGTTCTTGTGAATACTATCCTCTAATATATTCAAGAACAGAATGTCATCTTGAGAAACTGTCTTTTCGTCCTCCCTGGCATCCTTAAAGTCAGACTCAAGAACCTTAATGGCATCAGATGGAGTCACTAATGGAAGCTCTTTGACAACGACTCTGTGGCAAATGTTTGTGATGCTGGGTGAGTCAGGATGAGGTGGTGCGGATCCCACAATACTCCACCCCAGATCTGTGCGGACTGCATAGGGCTCATTATCTCCTCCCGAGATAACCTGCCGTGGTGCCAGTGCCCTTGAGCAGTTGTATCCTATCAAAAGACCAATCTCACATTCTAGCTGTGGTGGAATTTCATCTGCTATAGCAATGAGATGATTCCAGTGCCTTGCTGTTTCACAGGTAGGAATGTGTTTTCGAGTCACTGGTATGCAATCCTTGCTGTAAGCGAAGGGGAGATCTATGAGAGTTGTTGAAGTATAACCACGTATTCTGAGACCTGAGACCCTTTCACTGTCCACTAGTTCGTCCCTTCCAATCATGGTTGTTAACTTTAGCTTTACAGGATGAGTCTTCACTTGAAGGATCCGGCTGACGTCTTTGTCAATAAAAACAGAATCGCTCTGGGTGTCGAGCAGGGCGTAAACAAGCTTTTCTGTGGCTGGATTGCTTATAGAGGAAACCCATACTGGCACTATCATAGAGGTGTTGGAAGATGTGTCCTCAGTATCCACATTAAGTGACATTGTCAAAGCCACTTCATCTGTGGTACCATGATTTGAGTTTAACACTGGTATGGCTTTAGTGTAACTGTCATCATGGAGACAGGTTGGGTGTCTGCCCTTGCAGGTGTCACATGAGTGTCTGTGACGGCAGTCTTTTGCATTATGGCCTAGCTTGAGGCAACCATAACACAGTCTTTTTTCTTTCACATATTTCCGTCTTTCATCTAAAGACTTATCTTTAAACTCAGGACAGCTGTGTAAGCAATGTTTGTTGTCTTGACAGAACATACATGGTGGTTTTAAACCTGTGCGCTTGGGTATCAATATTTGTAACTGTCTGTGTATGCAGCACACTGGATTTAGTCCCTTTGTCTTTAGGATAACTCCTTTCTGTAGTTGACTGTGAGGAGCGAAGGGCTTGAAAGGAAGTTATTGGATTACATGCAATTTCTGCTTCCATTAACATGAAAGTAACAAAATCCTGGAAGCCTGGAAATTCCAGCTTGTCTTTCATGACTTGAGTGACATGGCGGTTCCATCGTGCAGCTGCCCAGTCCGGTAACTTTTGTATCAGTTTTTGATTTTCTTCACAGTCATTCAAAATGTCAAGGCCTTTGATATGAGGTATGGCTTCTTGACAAGCATGTAGGAAATCAGCAAATGTTCTTAATTCCTCAGCATCTTTGGACTGGATCTTTGGCCAGTTTGCCAGTCTTTCCCTAAATGCTCTCTGTATTATGAATGGCTGACCGTATCTATGGTTGAGACGGTTCCATGCATCTTTGTAGGCCTCATCATCATTTCTGTAAAAGATGCCATCAAGTGTCTTTCGAGCTGGGCCCCCGATGTATTTTCTCAAATAATGTATCTTATCTGCAGATGAGATGTTCTTTCTGTCTATGAGTGATATGAATGAAGCCTTCCACTCAATGAACTGAATCGGGTCACCAGTAAATATAGAAGGTTCGGGCATCGGGAGTCTGTTTAAGGCTATTGTGTCTTGCACTGCTTGAGCAAGATACGAAACATCTGTCTGTGGAGGCAGTAATGCTGTGGGAATATTGGTAGGCTGCTGGATGACAGGCTGCGACACAGCTTGTGGGAGAGACACAGGTTGCTGGATAACAGCTGACGTTACAGGTTGCTGGGGAAACACATGTTGATACCCCCGAGTATTGTGATCAGGGGAGCTCACGCCAGACTCCAGCATTACTTCCTGATTGTAAACTTCCAATCTGGCTCGGCCAGCCTTAACATCCTTTTCTGCTTCAAGTCTCTCCAGTTCACGCTTCTGAAGTTCAAGTTCCTTTTTCTGCTGTTCTTCTAGGAGCTGAATCTTTTCCTTCTGTTTTTCCTCTTGCAGTACCACCTCGTACTCTGCTTCTTTTGCCACTAACTCTGCTGCAGCATCCGCCCTTTTTGCTGCTACAATGGAGCTCATGGAGGGTTGGCTTGATTTACAGCTCGAGTGTTTAATTGAGGGTGAGGCTGTAGAACCATAGATGGAGCGGGCATAGTCTCTTTTAAGCAGCTCACCAAGATGTTGTTTCACAATTTCACTGTCAAAATCTCCGTCTATGCCTGCTATCCGTTCATAGGCAATTTTAACAATGTCCTTTGTCACTGCCTCACAGGCATCAATACGACGTCTTGTTTCCCCAGATGGAACAAGGTGTGCTCTAATTTCCACATAGATGTTAATAACATTGTCCTTACCCTTTTCTAAGGTGTCTATTAGAGCTGCAATTTCACTCTCAGGTAAGTCCGTCTTTAGCTGCTCTCTGGCGTTGCCTGCTTGGGTTTTCCACTGTTCATAAAGATGAATGAGCCTTTTCTCCTTTTTGTGAGCCTCTTCTTTCTGAAATGCAAGCATCTTCTCTGTGTTATTCCGTGGACGACCAGAGCGGCGAAGTTCCTCCTCTTCGCTGACCTGAAAGGTTTCTGCTGCCTGGTCTGAGTCCACACTGTCTAGTGGTAGATTTCCAGATGCTTCCATTTTGTGAGAGTATCACAACTTTAGACCATCACATCAAGTCCTGTTGTAGTCATCATTCATTTCCATCAGGAGCATATTAGGACTGATGAGGGCAAGCTCTTACTGTAGCGTCCCCGGCTGAATAAAGATTCCTGAATCATCAGTTAATAAAGAGCCAGACCATTATTCAGCCGGGGACGCTACACTACGTGTGGTCCCTCCACGCCTCTTAGGTTGAGGCAGCTTCTTCACTACATCTGCTTTGGGAACATGTGGCACATCTTTTTCTTTAATAGCAAATGAAGCTGTGTTTCCCTGAATTTTTCTAAGGAATTGGGTAAGAATTTCATCATCTTCAACTTTTTCAACCATGCCAATATACCGGACGCTCCTGTGTTTGGTTGTAAAGTTAATCATGACAAAGTCACCCACAGACAGATCTTTGTTTCCTGGATCACTTCTCTCATCCTCAGAGCTCTCTTCGTCATTATCAAGTGGGACAGGGACATCACTCTCCTCAGAGCTGCTAACTACAATTTTCCTTTTGGTTGCTTTCTTTTTCGGTTTTCCCTTTTCTTTGCTATTTTGCTTTTTCCCCGCCAGTTTCTTTTGTCATTCTTTATAAGCCTCTTCAATCGCATGCTTCTCGGGAGTATCAGTTATGATGGCTGTCTTTACACGCTTTCGTATTGGTTTGTGTTCTGGGGGGACATTTGGGAAGTGGTAGTATTTCACGAGGAGACACATATCCAGGTCGGCTGGGAACACGTGGCACATCTGAGTCAGCTGCCGAGGCACATCCATGTGGACCATGCGCAGTGGATGGATAAGCATCAGCAGGTGAATTATCTGCTAATCTTCACCTAGAGTAGACAATTCATTATTATAAGATTTAGCTGTGTGCCAAGATCAGTTGGCCTTAATTAACCTACAGAATCATGTGATCTCTTGCACACCCTAGCCTACCTGCAC
>NC_048429.1:17130368-17137917 GCF_013103735.1 Etheostoma cragini
TTCATACTGTTAGATTCTATATCGGAGTAACAAAATTTACACAAAAAAACTAAATTAAACCACATATATGCATTCATAAACATAAATTCAAGCAAAAAAAATTGTGTTGCCACTCTAATTGTCAAAGTTGCAATAGTAAATAAGTAAGCTAAACTCCTTTAAATTCAATGTCCTTGATATAACTCTTTAACGCTCAGATTCCAACTCTAATTATATTTAAATCTTCCTTTCTTTATCTGGCACTAGTTACACTGGCACAGTTATTAACAGACATTCACAAAGACGCATAGTCCTGCAACAATCTATCTATAATAACAGCTTTTGGAAGTACCATCCATGATATACAGTAAAATATTAAAGTAGTTGGAAGTTTACATGGCTTAAACTATATGTTTCATTCATCCCCGTATTCTGTTTCATTCGTCCCGTCCAGGAGGGACAGATGAAACATTACGCACGTCCCACTCTTGTTGTAATAACTCCTGAACGGGTTTGTCCAAAGCTGAAAATGCGACTGTATTTGACAGATGACACGTGTAGGTTGCTAGTGACACAATATCAGCTTTCAGTGTGATACGACCGCTTTGTAAATTGTGTTTAATCAAAAAGTGTTTCAACTGTCCCGGCTCTCCCCTATTGTTATAGAACTGCTAAAAGT
This sequence comes from Etheostoma cragini, assembly GCF_013103735.1. Classification (NCBI taxonomy): domain Eukaryota; kingdom Metazoa; phylum Chordata; class Actinopteri; order Perciformes; family Percidae; genus Etheostoma; species Etheostoma cragini. Next base: position 17,131,027 of record NC_048429.1, read on the forward strand.
GGTATCACATTGACCTCACCTTTCCATCCCTCTGATCAACTGGCCATGGTCAACTCTGTAAATATTCATTGCATTTTGCAAAGAGTATATATTGACAGGGCTGCCAACTCTCACGCATTGGCCGTGAGACACACGCATTTGACTGATTTCACACGCTCACACGCCACACCCCCGATTTCTCACGCTGAAGTGTCAACCCGGTCGGTCAAATTTCTGAAAGATGAGTTTATCAATAGATCTAGCTGTTGAGCCACTCGTGATCGACTAGTTGTGCTTTCAGAGACTGTGAGGGGGTTCAAGAGCGCTCCCCGGCTTTAGGTATGAGCTCTGAGTATCACAGACCTGTCCGTTGCTTTGTCTCCACTCTCTCTGTAACAATAGAGGTGAGCAGCGCGGGTGGTAGTGTAGCAACTTCAGTTCATTTTAGTGGACTTGCTTTGCTGTGGACAGTGACGCGTTGGATCTGTGCGTAGACCTCCGATACTGAGCAGCGTACAGCCTCCTCTAAACTTAATCAGAGACCAGAGACCCTCAGGCGGTCTGAGTGAGATACCACCATATCAGAGAAAAAATAACATGCACAGCAAACTGTATTACAACTCTCCAAATCTCGGACAACAGAGGTGGGAGGAGTTATATTTTGAATGTGCACAAAGTTGTAAACATGAGCCCAAATCTGATGAAACAGATTTGAGCTATACTATATATACTATACTATATATACTATACTATATATACTGTACTATATATACTATACTGCAATGTAGGGGCTGTAAATAATTAATTTGATGTTTTATAAAATGAACAAATAGTCTTTATTTTCCCAAAAAAGTAAATACAGTAAGTGTAGCACAGATGAGGGCCAAACATTACTGAGCCTTGGTACAAAGGTTAAAGGATTAGAATTCATGTAACTCGGCGGTTCTCATTTTTTAGAATTTTAGTGGTCTTAGTTGATCCCTCAACATTAATTTAACTTTGGGTCCCTGGTCCCTACACCATGGACCCCTGGACCTGTTCACCACAGACCCAAATCTTCTCAGCTGTTGCTGACATATGCTACTGTCTCTTCATGTGGCTCATTATTTTTGGCATATCATAAGAATCATAAGAAGTTAATAATGTAAATAATGTAAATGCTGAATGCCCTAAAACCTGTTGATACTACAACAATACAAAGGCTCTTAACCCTACAGTTTTGCACATATCATGTAACACTTGATTTCTACATTTTCTTTTGCAAAAAAACTCTCCAGAAAGTGCCAATTAATGGTTTATTTTTCTAAAATTTTCCCTGGGGGGGCATACCCCCAGAACCCCCCAGGGAGAGCCCCATCCCCCCACATATGACAAATCCTAATTTAAACCCTGAAGCAAAAAGACCCAAAGACATTTCATTGTACACGGCAAAATATGGGTTGGCTCCCCCAAATCTCACTCCAAGGTTTTTGGAAAAGTTGGCAGCTCTTTATTGAAGCACACCAGATGAAGGCCAGGATGGTGAGTCATACAGGTTATCTCCTCAGGAACCTGGGTCATTCTGTTCATGACCTGTAAAACAAACAATGAGATTGTTGTTATTTCATAATATTAAATGAGCAGAAAGCATAAAGTAGCTTGAGTTAATGTCTCTAGTTTTAGTTACCTGAGGTATTTATTGGCAACATATATTTTCTCTCTCCTGGGGCACAGTTTCCTTAAGAACATCTGCCAAGGTAAGATGGATGCACCGTAGTTGTAATTTTACAAATTACTACATGTTAAGAATGTAATACTCTCATAGTCAGATGATCTAATCAGCAGGATAGTAGTTCCAAGATAACATTTGACCTACTGACAAAGGCGAGAGTAGTAATAATGCTTTAGACGTAGCATACAAATAGATATAGTAGTCTCCTGTCCAGCTAAATGGATGTCCTGTTGTAAGATAACATATTACTACTACGTGTTAAATAATGTACGTAACTCATAATCACAATCAAATAGACTTTAGTTGTGAGCAGCTCTATGAACTAGCCACTAACTTTTCAGCCAACTGGACATCTTGACTGAAACTGCAAGTGTACAACTTGTAAAATATTTATCCGTGTGCAAATTAACTTATGTTGCTTACGATACTAAAAACAAGCCTAATACAAAGTTATTCTAAGGCTACATCACTAAAGTGTGAGTATTACACTAGTATAACAACGGACGGCTAATGTTGAGCTATGTGTTGAAAATGCGAGTAAATGCTAAATGACCAAACTTACCAGTCTGAAGGAGTAATTTCCAATCTCCTGGCAGGTTGCTCCTCTACATCAGATCCTTCCTCTGATTCAGGCTCAAACAGATACCGTTCAACAGCTAAAGTCTCCATGCTATCGCCACCTTGGATGTTTTAGTGAGTGTTGTCAGTCCTGTAGAAAATCAACCAATCAGCGCGCAGCTTATTTAAATATTCATGAGCAGACCATATAAGGCAGAACACCTCTCGTTTCAAGCCAGGTCAATTTAGCAGGGTGGTATCAGGGCCAAAAGAACAGCAAAAGCAAAATTTTCCGCCCAACAAATGTTACATACCCTATCAGGAGAACTTAAAGAACAGCGTGATATACTCTATACAACCATTCTATCACCCCTTTAAACCTAAAAATGAACAGGGGAAGTCAGTTATAAACATGTGAATCTGACAGCTGATTAATTCATGTTACTATTTTTTGGTAATGTTACTTATTTTAGCCGTTAAAATGGCTAATGTGTCTGGCACAGGGGATGGCCCTCACTGTAAACCCAAATGCTCAAAATAATTAATTACAATAAGTAGACTGAACTTAAAATTATTGTAAAATTCTACTTAATTAAAAACGTTGAGGGACAATAGCTTGTTCCCTCTTTTTAAGTTATTAAACTTGCAATTTTTGATTAACATTAACTTTTTACAGGTTAATTAACAGCTACTTAAAATAATTAACTCAGACTTACTTTAAACTATGTGGATTAAACATGAATTTATGGCTTGTTTTTGTTTTTAAAGAACTTAGATTTATATTCGTGTATGTATAAATTCTATCTCTCTCTCTCACACACACACGCGCACCCACTCTACATAAATATATATTTTTTAAAATATCGCTTCCACTGGAAGTGCTTTTATTTTGTAGTATTTACGTGCGTTCTTCAGGCAGTAGACCAGAGCCTACGAGTAAGCCGAGAAAAAGAGCTGGAGACTTAACTACAAGAGTACCGAAACACTGAGTTTTGAATGTAAGTATTCAAGATAGGACTTGCTTGTTTGTTCCTGGGGTTCAACGTGTTTTTAAAACGGACAAAGTAAGTTACGTTAGCCGTTTTACGTGCCTAACCGTTTAGCAAGCTAACATGCAAAGTCAACCCGCCAGTTAGCTGTAAAGACAACGAGGCTAGGCTTGTAGTTTTAAAACCTGGTGATGCCTAAGGTGCAGTGGTGGATAGTGAGGTATCATGGCAGACTGTTCAATGAAAACTCTATCTGTGTTCGAGCTGTGTCAGTGTTGTGAGTGAAGGCAGAAGCTAACTCATGCACCATGTACTGTGCATCTGGCTAGAGATTGAAGTTATTACCTGAAAGTTAATTAGCTGACTTTTTTAAATAATAGTAATTTTCTTTGGTTTTTGTTTTTGTGATTTCTAGGAAAATAATTTATGAATGCTACCAGCCCAACTTTACGTAACATTGACTTATTTAGTAATATAATATGAAATGTTAGAGATTGAATAGCCTAATAGGTATCTTACACATCTACTTTGTTTTAATAAATGTTTTTGTATTTTGCTGGACTCCTTTAGTGTGAGGAATATGACTGAAGTTTTTGATGGAGGTTTAAACCTCATGACAGGTGTCATGTAAAATAAAGGTCAGTACTTGGAAGTGTGGAAACAAATAGCTACATGGAGAGAAGAGGGAGTTTGGGGGTGGCAGTAGCTCAGTCCATAGGGAGTTGGGTTGGGAACCGGAGGGTCACTGGTTCAAATCCCTGTATGGACCCAAAAAGTTGGGAGCGTGGATTGGTGGCTGGAGAGATGCCAGTTCACCTCCTGGGCACTGCCAGGTGCCCTTGAGCAAGGCACCGTACCCCCCCGACCGCTCAGGGCGCTGGTTCAGCTGGCAGCCCGCTCACTCTGACATCTCTCCATGTATAGTGCATGTATAGGTCCTGAGCATGTTGTGTGTATTTCAGGCCTGTGTTTGAGTACTAACAAAAAGTGTGTACACAGAGTGTAGTGCAGTAATTTCCCCATTGGGGACTAATAAACTAATTATCTTATTATCTTATTATCTTAAAAAAGCAAGAGAAAATGATGAGGAAAAACAAGTCATGGTTCATAGGAAGGAAGATGATGAGACAGGACTGTCCTCATATTGTGAAGATAGGGAAAGAGAAAGGAGGGAAAGACAGAGAGGAAAGAGAGAAGAGAAGGAGAAAAAGAAAAGAGAGAAGGAAAGAAAAAAGCAACGTGAACAAAAAGAGCAGGAAAGTGATAAAGATGATCAAGAGAATGAGAAAACATCAAAAACTCCCTCCATATATCCTCACCTCCCACAATCTCTCCCGGAGTATGAAGAGACTCTGAGAAAAACAACCACTAGATCAGGTGGGGCAAGCGTGTGGATATTGTCAAAAACTTGGAACAGGGCATTATCCCCATAATGCCCTCTGCGCCACCTGAACTCCCAAACCCTAGTTCAGAGAACGTAGACTCTTATCCCATGATTCAGGTAGCAAGTCCAAATGTACGAGATAACCAACCCCCGAACATTTTGGTCTATAGAACATGGACCATAGAGGACGTTAAGAAAGCCGTAGAAGGGATAACCTCAAATAATGTAGACATAGCACAGTGGGTACAAGACAAGGGAAGCCGTGAGACTCTCTTACCATTTAAACAGACAGGAAATGCAACAAGTATGGATGGCCTCCTTAGGAGTAGATTGTGTTGGGATATAAAATGTTATATGTGTTTAAACATTGTGTGTGATTTGCATTATAAATCTAAGCTGAAAGGTAAAAGCGTTATTTCGACATAAATGAAGACATGTTGGTCAGGCATTAAGTTTGTTGTTATAAGTATATAGTTTGTTGTTTGTTATATTAAGTTGTTTTGCAATACTTCTGTTTTATGATAGAAGATGTTATGCAACATTTTGTTATAATCCAGCTCTCCTAAATGTGTCAGAAGTAGAATTGATTGTTAGGGATGCTCCCTTAGTCTGGTTTCAGCCTTTTACCCCCACTGATTTTTTCCTGAACTGAGGGTAATAAACCTTCAGTCACATTCCAACTGAAAAGATAACGGATAAGCACACAAAGACATCACTGTGGTCTAAAGACCCCACCCTTTTGTGAAATAGTACTGGGGGTCCAAGAGCCAGAGAGTCAGACAAATTTGGGGGAGAGCCGTGTTAGGTTGACTCTGTATTTGTCTCTAGGATATCCTATGTAATAAAATGGATTCACACATCCACATCTGAGATTTTGACTACTAATTGAATGAACCCTAACATGGAGCAGGATTTACCTCCAACAATTGGCATCAGATAAGTGACTGTGAGTTGTAACTGAACTCATCTCTGTCCGTTTTCCTCGTGAGTACTAACCTATGCTATTGTCTTTGTGCTTTATTTGAGCGTTTTAGGTTGCTTGAACCTGACAGAAGCATATCAAGGTTCTGGTGTGGCCTAGCCAGTCTCCAGACCCAATAGAGAATCTTTGGAGGGAGCTCAAACTCTGTGTTTCTCAGCGACAGCCCAGAAACCTGACTGATCTAGAGAAGATCAAACAAAAAGCCTGTGTTCATATTTCACTTACACATGATTCCATTTCTCTTGCATTCACTGATACCCTTTTAGATGTGTCATCCCCAGAACATCTCAGCAGATGGCCTCCAGATCCATTTCAGATTCCATCCATCCATCCATCTATCTTCATCCGCTTATCCGGTATCGGGTTGCGGGGGCAGCAGCTCCAGTAGGGGACCCCAAACTTCCCTTTTCCTATCCACATCAACCAGCTCCGACTGGGGGATCCCGAGGCGTTCCCAGGCCAGGTTGGAGATATAATCTCTCCATTTAGACCTGGGTCTTCCCCGAGGCCTCCTCCCAGCTGGACGTGCCTGGAACACCTCCCTAGGGAAGCGCCCAGGAGCCATCCTTACCAGATGCCCGAACCACCTCAACTGGCTCCTTTCAACGCAAAGGAGCAGCGGCTCTACTCCGAGCTCCTCTCGGATGACTGAGCTTCTCACCCTATCTCTAAGGGAGACGCCAGCCACCCTCCTGAAAAAAAAAAAAATGTTGGCCGCTTGTACCCTTGATCTCGTTCTTTCGGTCATGACCCAGCCTTCATGACCATAGGTGAGGTTAGGAAGGAAAATTGCCCAGTAGATCGAAAGCTTTGCCTTCTGGCTCAGCTCTCTTTTCATCACAACGGTGCGATAAACATAATGTAATACCGCACCGGCTGCTCCGATTGCCACTAATCTCACGCTCCATGGTCCCCTCACTCGCGAACAAGACCCCAAGGTACTTAAACTCCTTCACTTGAGGTAAGGACTCACTCCCTACCTGGAGAAAGCACTCCATCGGTTTCCTGCTGAGAAGCATGGCCTCAGATTTAGAGGTGCTGATCCTCATCCCAGCCGCTTCACACTCGGCTGCAAACTGATCCAGTGAGTGCTGAAGGTCTCAGACCGATGATGCAATCAGGACCACATCATCTGCAAAAAGCAGCAATGAGATCCCGAGCCCACCAAACTGCAACCCCTCCCCGCCCCGACTACGCCTTGATGTCCTGTTTATATACAGTTGTGTTCGAAATAATAGCAGTGCCTTTAGAAAAATGAGTAAATGTCAAAATTCTTCAAAGAAATTGT
>NC_048429.1:17138017-17142763 GCF_013103735.1 Etheostoma cragini
CAGCCCTGGCGGAGGCCAACCCTCACCTGGAACAAGTCCGACTTACTGCCGAGAACCAATGTAGACTGGCATACTCCCAGGCCCCCTCCAAAATCCTTGCGAGAGTAAAGATCTGATCCGTTGTTCCACGGCCAGGACGGAATCCGCATTGTTCCTCTTCAATCGAAGGTTCAACTATCGGCCGAACCCTCCTTTCCAGCACCTTGGAGTAGACTTTACCAGGGAGGCTGAGAAGTGTGATACCCCTGTAATTGGCACACACCCTCTGGTCCCCCTTTTTGAAGAGGGGAACCACTACCCCGGTCTGCCACTCCCAGACTTCCACTTAATGTTGAAGAGGGGTGTCAACCAAGACCTCCCCTCCACACCCAGAGCTTTTAGCATTTCTGGACGGATCTCATCAATCCCTGGGGCTTTGCCGCTGTGGAGTTGTTTGACTACCTCAGCGACTTCCACCAGGGAAATTGACGACAAACCCCCATCATCCTCCAGCTCTGCCTCTACCACAGAGGGTGTGTCAGCTGGATTTAGGAGTTCCTCAAAGTGCTCCTTCCAACGCTCTATTACCTCCCCAGTTGAGGTCAACAACGTCCCATCCTTACTGTTTACAGCTTGGCTGATTCCTTGCTTCCCCCTCCTGAGGTGGCAAACGGTTTTTCAGAAGCACCTTGGTGCCGACCGAAAGTCCTTCTCCCATTTCAGATTCCCACATTTGCATTTGACATTGAGCTGACACTTAGAGACGGGAATGCTGAATTTGAAAAGAATGAAAAACCTCTACAGTAGTCAAGGGACCAAAAGCACAATATTTTAGACAAACTGGAATCTACCAGATAGGGTTTCAAGGCCTACCCCAGTGATTGGGAGATAGCAATGGTGGCTGAAGCTCTTGTGAGGACACACCCTTGTTTAAAGGAAGCAGGATCCAACAGTGGATGGAGTGGCTGGAAAAACAGAATTAGATTTAAAATGGGAAATTACAGGACCAAGATAAAAAGAGCTGGAGGTCAGGAGGTCACTGTAAATGCTGGGAAAATAAGCCGAAAAAATCCCGACACTGAACTTGCACACTCCAACATCAAAAGACCTAAGCGTGCAGAGGTCAACTTTCTGCCCAACTTTCCTCAAGGAGAAGACCCCTCAAGTCTTGACCAATTGAGGCAGGTTATTGTTGAGGAAGTAAAGAAGACTGAGAGAAAACTACCTCTTATCAGTAAGATGTTGCAGACCACGTTTGCCTTGTGACAACAGATGTGATGTCATGCATTCCGGTCAAAGAGCTCATGGACCTCTGCCGTGATCTTCATATGCAGTCTGAGTTAATGTGGTTCAGCTCTTTTGTTGGTTTTATCTTTGTTACTGTATGTCACTGTGTATTGTTGCCAAATTTCATTAATCATAAAATAAATAATTAAGAAAAATTAAGAATTACTGTACTGTCCTTTCCTCAATGCAGGTGTATGCAGAGTTCCAAAGGATAACAAACCAGAACCTTCCAAACACTTTCTATGCCCAGCTTGATTGCCACACTCCTCATTTGGAAAGACTGCCGATGCTTTTGCTAACATTTTCAAAGCCAATGATGCACAGGTGTTAATACATTTCACAGGTCGTTGGTAGTTTGGTGCTTCAGATAAACTTTTGAAATCCATATTTGCAGCAGATAAATCAGCAGCCTATCATTAGTTAGTTCATGTTTATTGTCCCCATAGGCAAATTAGATTGCAGTAAAAGATCACATCAAATGGTATTCAAACATTAACACTGATAAGGCAAGGAGAAGAAAAAAAAAACAACATATTTACACCACCACTCATAACATAAACCAAAGTAATATGAAGGGGGGGGATAGGGTTCCAGACAGCTGGGAGAAAGAAGAAAGGAATAAAATAAAATAGATACACAAAATATATCTATCATCGGACGTATCATAGCTGATTTGTGTGCAGATATTGGTATATAATTAATTGGTAATTAGTTGGGACTGTTTGGCATTGGCTTTGATCGGTATACTGTATTTGCGCTATTTTAATTTTCTCAGGAAATACATGATGTCCACACGAGATGGACCACTGTTCTCCATGCCCTTCCTGTTAATCTACGTGAGAAAGTCTCTGAATTTTTCCGATCATGTGTGGTAAGTCTAAGTAGAGAGATATCAGGCCCGCCCACTAGGGCTTTAGAAAAGTCACCTGCAAAGAAAATTAAGTAGTTGTCATTAGCCTAACAATGGCAGAATTAACAAGAGTCTTTCAGACTGGTGTATTTATTTTTTATGATGGGACAATCACTGTACTCAAAATTCCCTCCGCCATAGTTTCAGTAAACATGATTGGTATATGATCTCCCTTTCATTTTTTAAGGAGGGTGTGGATGAACCAGACCTGGAGGATGCATTAGTAATGCTCCTTACAACTGTCAGTGACGATGCCTCTAGTCCAGTTCACTACCACCCAGTGAGAGTCTCTGTCGTTCTAGAGGGTGATGTGGTTGTCAAACTTCCCAGGCTTGCTGATAACTTCCTGGTAATGTTTGGACTGCTATATGCACTACACCTCAGCTTTCCTAAGGGACCCACACTTTTGAGTTCACAAAAAAAAATCTTGCTTGTTCTTGATGATTCTAAACTGTCACCCAAGCTGCAGACTCTTGATAATGACCTGATGTTTAACTCAAGATCCTAAAAGGAGTGGTGGATTCTGATAGCTCACTCTGAGCATAGTCCACAATTGCCAGGTCCATGTTGACTACTGTTCAATGTTAATGTTAAAGTTGCTGCTCTACTCAACTGGTTTTCAGCCAAATGGCATAAAGTAGACACTGTCTGTACCACTTAAATGTTATTGTGGTTAACTAATGCAAGGCTGTATTAAGTGTTTATACACTGTATTGTTATATATTGCTAATCTAGCTTGAAGTTGCTAGATTTAAAGCAGATAGCCAAAGGAAGGCTACACACTGCCTTTGTAAAGTTTTGAAATTGTAGCAGTTTTGGTTGTGAAGAATTTACAAGCAATTTGTTATATAATGCTGCACTGCAGGTTTACAACCAGATGGCCAAAAGTGTGCCTTAACAAATGTTTCTTTAATATTCTATTTTCTTTTTTTTTTACTGTTGTCTTTAAAATATTGTTTCATATGGGCAAATAATCTCTTTAAACTCAGATTTTTGGTCACCACCCAAGATATGCTGATGCAAATGTTATAACAATAACAATGTGTTAACAGTTTTATAAGCTATTTGTCAGATAAAGATCTATTCTTACTGTAGTTTAAGTTTTTCTGAGTTTGAATATTTCTACTATGGTTTATCTTAAAATATAAACACAATGTCTAGTAAGTGGTATTGTTAATTGTTACTTTTTATTTATTTGTTGGATTTCATTGAATATTTTTTGTGTTAAAATACAACAAAGGTTTATGCAACAATGCTGAATAGAAGAAAAAAAACTTTTGATGTGTTTTGTTTTTTTACTTTTAAGTCAGGAGTACTTATTGTCTTTTAGGCAATCAGTTGCCACAAATATTTTAAGTTTGGAGTGAATTGATTTTGAGTTGTAACAAGTCTGTTTTTGAGTCATGTTTAATGAGAAGATTGAAAGAAAAAACTAGTAAATGTTTACTGTTCATTGAACATGAAATCCTTAGTGTTCCTACTTGAAATGATTAAGTTTGCTTGAATTCTTTAAATGAAAAATATGAATGAATAGTCTGAGTACCAGAAACTGAAGAATTTTGAGTTGGCTTAATTGGTCAATTTAATTTAATTAAAATTTGAATTTACATGTAAAATAAACTCCAAATATATAAGCTCTGTTATACTCAAATGTGAAATCAGAACTCAAAAGAATTGTGGCAATTGATTTAACTCATTCGGGTTTACAGTGCACCAACCCTAGAATTCATGCCAGCAGAAGAGCTGGAGGCCTATTTTAGAAGTGATCCGGGGGGGCGGGGGCAGCCACTAACTTAGTCCCACCCATAGAAACTGCCCCCATAATACATGGTACATTATTCCACTACTGCATACAGTATGCAATGTAATCAAACATTTACAGTGTGTAGGATATGGACTATGATATGACATTGTCGTGCAGTATCAGATAATACCCTTACTCTTGTGGAGGTACCCTAGGATTGCATTAATCCAATAGATATTATTTTTCTTTAAGGGCATAAAGGCTAGGCACCTGTCATCACTAGGTTAATATGAGTTTGGTTAATGTGGTAGGGTGAAGGAACTCCTGCAGCAGCAGGCGATGAGGAGACCGTCTGTGGACTCAAGAAGAATAGGGTTATCATGTCACTCTTGTGGAAATACTTATAACTAATCCATACTGGAAAAGAAGTCACAGATGTGATGCTCATAGAAAATTTTGTATTTATACCAGGACCCAGGCGGTGTACGGTCCTAGAGCCAATCTGGGAACTTAGTAAGTATTACCTGAATATTTACATGTACTCATTTGGCAGACACTTTTATCCAAAGCAACTTACATTTGAGGAACACACAAACAGTAAGAGATCTGAGTAACAATAGATATGAGCAATAGTTGTAAGAGCTACTAACACATAGGCCTACAACATCAATGGGATAAATACCGAGGCAAAACTGTACAGTAAGATTTAACAAAAATGCACCAGAGACAAGAGGATATCTTAACATGCACAATTCATGCTCTGCTAATTTGTGGTTAGAGATGGAAATGAGACAACAACAAAAAACAACCTGGACTTGGAAATCCA
>NC_048429.1:17142863-17147925 GCF_013103735.1 Etheostoma cragini
TCAGTTATAACTAATAACATTGTATCTAAATCATTTAATCTCGGTAGGGGCACGCGTCAGGGTTGTCCCCTCTCACCACTGCTCTTTGTGCTGGGAATTGAGCCATTGGCTAATGCCATAAGGAATAATCAAAACGTTCATGGCGTCAGGATAAAAAATATTGATTCTAAAATTGGACTATTTGCCGATGATATTATTTTAATGTTGTCCAATCTAAATTGCTCAATCCCCCAACTTCTTAAAACTATCAATGAGTTTAGTTATATTTCCGGTTATAAGCTTAACGAATCTAAATCCGCCATCCTATTTTTAAATCAGGCTGAAAGAAATAACCCTCCAATTCATACAACATTTCAGGTGGCAAAAGAGAGCTTTACTTACTTAGGTATAAGGATTACTCCTAATATAGATGATCTGGTTCGGCAAATTACACGCCGGTGGTTAATTCAATAAGGGAATCGCTTGATAGATGGTCTACCTTGCCTATATCTATGATTGGCCGTATAAATATTCTCAAAATGAACGTTCTCCCTAAACTCTTATATCTTTTCCAGGCTATCCCCCTTAATCCTCCTGACGTTTTTTTTACAAAAATTCAAACACTCCTAAATAACTTCATTTGGAACAACAGACGAGCCCGATTACGGTTATCCTTACTATATCTTCCATATGACAGAGGTGGGCTGGGTGTGCCAAATTTCAAGTGGTATTATTGGGCTGCTCAGCTCTCTAGTGCTTCTTGCTGGTTTTCAGCAACTGATATGTCGTGGGTAAAAATAGAAAATATGAATGCCACTCCTTTACCCCTAAATTCATATCTATACTCAAGGAAACACAAAGACTTATTAAAAAATACATCCAACCCATTTGTTAAAAATACTATCCGAGTATGGTATGATGTACATAAATTCAAAAATGAAATACCAACACTATCCCAATTCTCCCCGATCTGGGGCAATATGTCATTTGAACCAGGTAGGAATGACATGGGCTTTAAAACATGGTTTGCTAAAGGTTTATGTAAAATCTCAGATTTATTTGATAATGGGATTATGATGAGGTTTGAAGATTTGAAACAAAAATTTGACATTCCAACTAAACATTTTTTTAAGTTTCTGCAAATCAGAAGTTTCGTCTTGGGTACTCAAAAGTCTCCAACACTGCCTACTCTTACTTCTATAGAAGAACTGGCAACAAATGACCATTTGAAGAAGGCCCGATTATCCTGCTTTTATAACAACATCAAAGACAGTGCCCAGACATCCTCGGAGCACAAGCGATTGGGATGGTGTGATGACTTGAAATGTAACATATCAGTAGAGGAATGGCAGAGGGCCTGTCTAAAGGCACAGACGCAATCTATTAATACTCAATTTAAGCTAATCCAATACAAATGGTTGATGAGAACATATGTTACTCCAACATTATTAAATAAATTTAATCCCAACATCCCGGATACATGTCCCAAGTGTGGTGATAAAGGCAGTTTGGTTCACTGCCTTTGGGAATGTCCTGAGATTCAGAAATTTTGGAAGGAGTTTTTGGACAAACTTTCACTTATTATTGGTATTGATCTCAATCTCTGTCCTGGGTTGTGTGTCTTAGGAATTTTCCCCACTCAAACTCAAATAAGCAAGGTCGATCAAAAGTCCATAATTTATTGTTTGGTGCAGGCTAAATATAGTATAGCCAGGTCCTGGAAATCTGTTACCAGACCCCAGCTAAAAACTTGGATGTCTACATTATCAAGCTCTCTTGCCTTGGAGAAGCTCACCTTTATGATTAAAGGTAAATACTATGTGTTCCAAGAGATATGGAAAAAGTTTTCGCTATTCTTGGAAAATTTGAATACTCATAATGAGGATTGACTGAATGTTCTCTAGCTGATTTTTATTATGTTTTCATTCTTATAGTGGCTGTAAGTCTGTTATCTTCATGTTAATTCCAAATGTACTCACTTGCTCAAAAATGTATGGATCTTACACACTGACGTCGGGATGCATAGAATCAGGAGGACATTGCCTTCACCTCATACCTAGCCTGTGGACTGTGATTAAATCTCTTGGACTAAGTCTCAACATACTCCCCTGAGATATCAATCTTAAAATATTTTGTCTCACAGTAATAATCTAATGCTGGTCACCTTGATTGTTTAAATTGTTAATGTGTTTTCTTCCTTTTTTTTAATTTTTTAATTTTTTTATTTTTTTATGTTAGGTGTTTTGTTCACTTGTGAGTTATTTGTCTGTATCTCTTTTTGAATTGTAAAAGACAATAAACAGATTTTTTGGGGAAAAAAAGAAGTCATTCAGGTTTCAATGCACGCTCTAAGCAAGCAACAAGACTGTAGGCTCCTGCACAACTCATTTTAGTCTTTGTGGCATCCTCTCCTTTGTAAGCAATAAATCAACTGAAATAATTAACATATTTGTCTCTGGAAATAATGCCAGACTGTCCCGGTTCATCTCCAAGGCCAGTCTAGGAGCCCTTTCCTTCCTTAGACAGACAATGTTTTGAAGGACAGTGTATCTGTCTGTCACCTGTCTGGGGTGACCCTCAGGTGGTGAAGACACTGGAAATGGGATTTAAGAAGGCCAAATTCAATTTCTGTTTGGGCCCCTGTTCTTGTATGTGCGTTGTGTTGCTGTTTGGGGGTCTGCAGAGGGAATAAGTAAAAATGTCTGACCGGCCCAACCCTGGTCTCCCAGCAGCACACCAGAGAGTTCACCTGAGAACAAAAATTATAATGGTTATATCTACATAGAGTAGAAAACCTTTGACCGTGTCATGATGGTCAAGGTGCTTTGTTACTGCCTGGCTCAAAGCCGGAAACAAAAAGGGAGGTCTTACTCAGATGATGTAACCAAAAAGAAGTTAATTCAACTAAATACCCTAATAACATATCTTAACCCAACATAAAGGTAACAGTGGGGTGTGTAAGTATAGAAGACATCAGTGGTGTTTGCTATGCATGGATGAGTGAATGAATGAATGAAATGTGTTGTAAGATGCAACAAACCAAACAAAGAACAAAATGGTGGATGCCCCAGTAGGACCAGCTGAGAGAGAATAGGCTCGTTCAAGATGAACTGCGCCTCGCCTGTAAAGTGGACGAGAGCAGGCGGCAGCAGCGGGGGCGGGGAAAAAAAGCTGCGTTAAAGTCGGACAGTTTCCAGCCGATTCCAGCAGCCTTAAGGCTGGACAGGAAGTGACATAAACACGTGGTGGTGCGATTCCGATTTAATAAAATATAATCAGACCCACATATCAGCTGGTACACAGTCTCCAGTTGTTTTAATAATGACAGAGTAGCTGTCAAAGTGCTCTACATCCGATCTGTTGCTGATTTTAATTAACAATACACTGTAGATGATCTGTGATCTGAACCGATTAAGTTTCTCTGACTTCTAAACGTAACTATCAGCCACACAACATGCGTTCTGTACAGAATATGTCTTTAAATCAGACAAATAACAATTAAAATCCCTCCAATTCAAAAACAATAAAAGGTTTATATAAATTGTCATCATGTTGTAAACCAATCAGGTGTTAAATCAGCTGAGAAGCCGGCGTTTCTCAGCATGCTCTGGGTCCGCCTGGCTCTTGCAGAAATTGAAAAGCAACTGCGCCGCCTGCGTCTCAGAACTGCGGCCGCCTTGCTCTCGTGAGAATTCCGTTGCCCACGTGTGCATGACGTTAGAGCAAGTCGGGATCAAGTCGGACACAAATCTAACCGGCATGCAAAAGGCGCCGATTGCCGGTGATCGATTCTGCGCAGACCTGGCTCATCTCGAACGAGCCTATTGAGATTCCCAGAAGGGCAGGCCTTTATGCCCTCTGTAGGCCACGTCCAATTGGCCAGGTACAGACAACCCTCCCAACTCACCTCCCCGCCCACTTTCAGCCCCTGAAAACAAAAAGGAGCAGAACACGACAGGCCGGCAGATTGGTAAGGCAGTCAACACACTCCCAACAAAATTCACCGTCAAAAACAAAAACAAAACACTGCAGGAAAACAACCACAAGTCACTTAAACTGCCACAGCTCTGGACATGGCATCTGCCACGGTTTTGTCAGATCCTTTTACATGTTGGATGTCTAAATGAAATGGTTGGAGGAAAAGACACCAGCGCATAAGTCTCTGATTCCGATTCTGGAGTGAATGTAGAATAGTCAGAGGATTATGACCAGTGTAAACCACTACCGGACTCACTCAACCCCTCACATAAACCTCAAAGTGCTGCAATGCCCAAATGAGGGCTAGAGCTTCTTTTTCAATGATGGAAGAATTAAGGTGATGCAAGTAAACATTTTTCGAAAAGAAACTCACCGGACAGTCAACATTATTTCCATTTGTCTGCATGATTACAGCACCAGCCCCCACCTTACCAGCACCCACATACAGCGAAAAAGGCCGGTTCATCTGGGGGGCTGCTAGGAAAGGGGCAGAACACAACAAAGACTTCCTCCGACTCAGTTGTTTGATGTTTCCGTCAATTTGCGGTTGGTTCCAAAATGTAATGAAACGGACCCTGACCTTTTCTTAGTTTTGTTTGAACGTTTAGCAAATGCGCGGGGTTGGTCTGACACTGACTGCATTCTACGGCTTCAGTGTGTGCTCACTGGTAAGGCCCAGGTGGCATTTTCAGCCATGAGTGTCACTGATAGTGGTGTCTACCACTTGGTTAAAGCTGCTGTACTTGGGCTGAGATGGCAAAAGTACTCTCTTTCCGTACTTAAGTAGAAGTACAGATACTTGTGTTAAAAAATACTCCGGTAAAAGTGGAAGTACTGATTAAACTTCTTTACTCAAGTAAAAGTAACAAAGTACATGCTTGGAAATTTACTTAAAGTATAAAAGTAAAAGTAGCCTTGCAAATTTTTTATGCAAAGCTACCTGGAGCACTCAAATGTTACTAGAGAGACGCTGAGAAACTTCAGTGGACATGGAGGACACATCTTTATATGTGAAAGGCTCCATTTCAAATGGATGTCTGCCAATAGGCCTAAAACATAACATATATGATTATAATGACAGAAACTGGGACTCCAGGTTAATAAG
>NC_048429.1:17148025-17149295 GCF_013103735.1 Etheostoma cragini
TTGCAGAAAACGCTAGTAGTGACAAGGGATTATGGGTAATCCTCAGAGCAACGGAGGATTTGCCCCTAGGTAACGTGTCGATGAATGTCTGTGGACAAAACAATGCTAACTTATTTGAAAAGCATATAAAAGTTCAGCTAGATGTATTTGTGTGAATATTATGTGTCTATGTAATTTCGCCATGTTTTTATTAAGTTAACTGTCCGTTTATGTGTTTTATAGCCAGTTGAAAATATCTCCAGTACTAGCTAGCTAACTTTGACACGATGCCGTCTTTCCAAACAGAGCATGCGCTGTTTGCCCACATGAGATGACATTCTACACTACTGTCCTTTGTCATGAATGCAGGTATGTTTCCGTATGTGTTGTAATATTTAACTTGGGGTTGAGGTGTTTTCTGCTGTTTGTTTCCCTCCTGTGTGTTGAAATGTAATGACGTTACTTAATTGTTTTCATATAGTTGTTGACATAAATTGGAGAAATATAAAAGTAACAGTAGGAAATTTTGTGTAATTACATTGTTACATGTTTTGTGTTACTTGCAAATGTAAGAGGGACAATTTGTTGTTTCATTTATTTAGTTTAGTCTAAATCCACTATACGATCACTGAGTTACATGAGTAGTACATAGTGTATGGGTAATCCTCGGAGCAACGGAGGATTTGCCCCTAGAGCATGCGCTGTTTGCCCACATGAGATGACATTCTACCCTACTGTCCTTTGTCATGAATGCAGATGAAGAATAAACCTGCTGTTACCACAAACCTGACGGGCTCCGAGAGATTCAGTTTGGGGATAGGAGACATCAAAGTGGTCACATTGGTGCCGTGACTCGTCCATGACTACGCCGGACCGGGCTGGTGTCTTCTAACCACTGCATCGTTGTGGAACTGCACTTCTTTCATCAGTGTATTTGACTGTCAGGTTTATTTGGTTATTGACAGCCATATTTACTTCGGACTGCCATTTTGTCTAAGTAAGGTTTTCAGTATGAGTGTCAACAAATTTAATGCCTCTGAAATGACTCCCCTAGGTGTTGGTAGAGGTAGAGGGTTACATAGCACGCCCGTTCCGTTCTCACTGGGTGACCCTCAAGGGGGGGATAGAACATCTTTTGGTGAGGATTCTGTTAACAGTCCTTTCAGACATAGGGATGTAGTGGCAACCCAAAGTCACCCTACAATTGATTTAGACCCACCACAGTGCACTAGCACATCAGTTCCTGACCCTCCCCCTCATGATGTGAGACTAGTTGACCAAATGAGCACAA
>NC_048429.1:17149395-17180994 GCF_013103735.1 Etheostoma cragini
AGTGGTGATCTTCGCATCTGTAATGACTTCAGGTGGTTGAATGCAAGAACAGTGAAAGATGCACATCCGCTGCCTCATTAGACAGACGCCCTTGCTGCTCTTGGTGGCAATGTGTTCTTCTCAACGATGGACCTGACGTCAGGGTTCTACAATGTCAAACTGCACGAGGACGACAAGAAGTACACTGCGTTCTCCTCCCCATTCGGCCTCCATGAATATAACAGGATGCCTCAGGGCCTGACGAACAGTCCTGCAACCTTTATGCGCATGATGATGTCCATCTTTGGTGATGAGAACTTCACGAGCCTGTTATGTTATCTAGATGACCTTATGGTCTATGCACCATCTGAACAGATTGCACTTGAACGTATACAGATGGTTTTCTCACGCCTTGCTGCTAACAATTTAAAGCTCTCACCTAAGAAGTGCTACTTTCTTCGCCGGTCTGTTAAGTTCTTGGGACACATCATATGTGGAAATGGTGTTAAGACAGATCCGAGTAAAGTGCAAGCTATAAGTGATGTGCAGGAAGCCGACCTGATGAAATCTGATGGAGAGACACCATGTGTTAAGAAAATCAGATGTTTCTTAGGAATGGTTCTCTATTACCACCATTTTATCGAGGGATGTTCTGCTAAAGCTAAGCCACTGTTCAGCTGTGGTTAAACTAACGTTAGTGCCATCAAGCCGCAATGATTTGCTGTGAATTAATTAAGAATGCTAAATCTGTTGAGTTGTCTTAGTCGTGCGTCAAATGCAACGTACAGTAGATGTATTCACATCCATTTAGACTGAATATGGTATTGATGACGTAAACAATATTAAGGATAACTCCAGTGAAATGATGTGAAAGTTGAGAACTAGATTAGGACTGGATTAAACCTGATTCTGGTGTCCAGTTTGGCCCCAGGTGTGTTTGTTAAAACAGACGGAGACAACTTCTGTCTAGCTAAGTCTCCATCCACTTGTCAATTGAATTACAGTATCTGAAGTTTGATCCAAAAAAAACAAAAAACTCATGCGAATAAAGTTAGTGAAAGTGTTGATGCTTCATTAAGATCAACGTGCAACCTAGCTAACAGGTGAAGAACACAACAAAACCTCTAGCTTACTTACTTTAAATGTGAAGAACTATAGACCAAAAACAGGCCTAAATGAACAGTGAACTGACAACATGAGTTATACGATTTACAGTTCTCAAAGAGGCACACACACAATCTCAGCTTATTATCCTCCGGACAGCTTGTCTCCTTTTCATTTCTCTCACTTTTTTCTCCGTGTGGCGCGCGCACCCGCTCGCGGTGTGTGGCGCGTGTCCGCGCTATTTTGCGACATAACAACCTCTTGTACAAAACGAAAGTAACGAGCCAGTTTTGTAAAATGTAAGGAGTAGAAAGTACGGACATTTGGGTTAAAATGTAAGGAGTAGAAGTAAAAAGTCGCCACAAAAATAAATAGTAAAGTAAAGTAAAAATATCAGAAAAATCTACTTGAGTACAGTAACGAAGTATTTGTACTTTGTTACTTCCCATCTCTGCTGAGACCACAGACGCTGCGCCGCTCATCTCTACTTTTACAGAGTGAGCGGACCCTCCACGATTTGCAGGTCTGCCGGCAGGCAGGGGCCGCACGCCAAGCAGGCTCGAAACAATTACGTCCTACTCCGCATTAGAGTGCCAGTGCAAAATATTTTGCCATTTAAACAACTGTTGTGGGTATTCAATCTGGTTTCAAGCAATCGAGTCAAAGCTAAATTCATCCAGAATAACTTGAATATCCCGGCTTAATCCCTTATCCTGTTTTCGTGCCTGTTGCACGAAAGTAGAATAAAGATATCCAGGATAAGGGAAAAAGCGCAGTTTGACTTAGTGC
The DNA here is from genome assembly GCF_013103735.1 of Etheostoma cragini. Lineage (NCBI taxonomy): Eukaryota > Metazoa > Chordata > Actinopteri > Perciformes > Percidae > Etheostoma > Etheostoma cragini. Next base: position 17,151,268 of record NC_048429.1, read on the forward strand.
ATTCTGCTCATTGCGGCTTGATCGGTTGCACGTTTACCGAGCCGGGATGAACAGGTGAAGCTATGTCAAGCCAGGTGTAGATAGCTGGGATAAGTGCACGTTCACGGCATTCTCAAATAGATCAGGGTATCGATCACAGATTTACTGATGCAGAACTGAGAAGACGCATGCGCCATATGTTTCACCCAATGAGCAGCAGCCTCTAATGGAAAGTAACAAGGAGGGGAAGAATATGAAAAAAGGGAACTACGGCTCTTATGAAACGGCGAGAAAAAGCGCAACATAGCGGACCGACTGAATGTGTGGGGTGTAAAAATGTAGCCTTTGCCTCAAAAGAGAGCAGAGGGAACTAATGTTCCTTGGGAAATGGACCATTTAAGGACTTTAGGCTTAATTTCAAACCCTTATTCACAACGTGAGAACATGTTTTACAACCATGCACTAATCTCTATAAAATATTCCTAATTCTTTGTACAATTAATGTTCATACACAACAATCAGAAAGGGACAACAACTAGAAAAAGAAGTAAGTGACTTCAATACACGCTGTGAGCATATGAAAAACAATATTCATGTTTTTTTATTCTTCTGACAAGTGACAGCACCAAAATAAAAAGATTAAGAAGCATTGTGGTGTTCCCGGTGTGATGAATGTAAACTATATACGTACTGTATAGAGGCCATGTTATTACTACGGTGATGTAAGAATTATTTAGAAGGTTATGAAACCAATGTAAGCTATAATAAAAAAAAAACATTAGGCCCACTTATTAAGGAGTAACACAAACTACCCTTTATTAGAAAAGGACAAGCAACAAGAAAATTAAATCATGAATGTATTGGTCTCTGACCAGTCTGCCATTAATATCATCTGGGAATATTGCTACATTAATATCGTCACACTTAATCTTCGGAGCGCGTCCTGTATAAACCTGAAGCTAAGACCACGGACACTGCGCTGCTCATCTCTACTTTTACAGAGAGAGGGGACACTGACGCAATGCACAGGTCTGCCGGCAGGCAGCGGGCACCGGGCGCACGCCAGACAGGCTCTACACACTACCGTCCCACCGGGAAAAGTCCCACTCCGCATCAGGGTGCCAGTGCAACTATTTCTAACCATCAAAGCAACTGTAGTAGGGTTTACATCCAACTCGCGACAACAATAGTGACAAGTAGGCTAATGTATGTTAATAAAAATAAAGCAGAACACATGCAGAAGACAACGGAATGACTGTTTAACACGTTTATTTTGGATCAGACAGCAGCTGATTTGACACATGAGACTCCAGGATTAATCTTAACCTGGTTGTTAGCCTGCTCTGGACCAGCCTAGCCGCAAAGAATAAATCTCCATGGTTACTTGGCTGGGCTTAATTTAATCGGGTTTCATGCAACCGAGTCCAAGCTAAATTCATCCAGGATAACTTGAATATCCCGGCTTAATCCCTTATCTTGGTTTCGTGCAACAGGCCCCCAGACTCACTCTTACCTGAATGTGGATTTTCTGTTGACATAAATCACCTTCATGTTCACCAGAGGGGGTGTTTTATCATAATGTATCCAGCACACCAATAAAAATAGGAAATCCTGTAACTAACAGTCCAACTGTTCTAATTAAGACATAAATGCAGAGAAGACAGAAAGGCAGGACAATGTGTTGCCAAACGTTTATTAACACATAAAGTTCAAAGAAAACACAGGGATCCAAAAATGCCACACAAAAAAAGCAAATCTAAAAAAAAAAAAAAAAAAATCCCCAAAAGGTCCAAGGAAGAGGGTAACCAAAAAACAGGAACACTGACACAGATTAGACTCACAAGGGGAAGACGGCGCACAAGAAAGGCAAACGTAGAGCACACCATCTGGAACACACAAAACGATCTGACAAGAGACAAAGGGAACACAGAGGTTAAATACAGGAGGTAACGGGCAAACAAGCAACAGGTGATACATCAGGTGACTCACAGCAGGGAAAATCACATAGGGAAACCACATGGCAGGTAGTATAACTAAAAAAGAGGCTCTCAATTCCAGATTCAAGCTTGTATCTCAGTGGTTAAAATAAATGTTTTACCCATGATTAAGTTTGTGAGCTCTATGGTACCACTCTTGCCCTCTTTCTTGTTATTGGCACAATTTACAATCAGCAATATCTACATTCATCTGTAAAGGTAAATTGCTGCCGCTTAAGATATCTACACTGCAGTGGAGGAAAGTGGGCCGCGGTCTTTCAGTCCCCAACTTTAAACAGTGTTTTTGGTCCTTTGTGTTAAGGCCCCTCCTCACCTGGTTCAACCCAGATACAGTTGTGTTTAGAATAATAGTGTGTTTAAAAATGTGAATAATGCTCAAAATCCTTAGAATAGCTTTTAATTCCATAATATCCATGCATTGACAATTCAATTCCAATCAAAACCTGATCAAAATTGATCAAGTTTGTGTTATACCTTTACAGAAAGTGAAGAAAAAGGAATATTAGGCTGTAAAATAGCATATTTGCACTTATCTTTACAAACTGAAAAAGGTCTCAAGGGTTTGCTTTACTTTGACTCAAGTCTGTTTGCTGGCATACCTTAGAAAGCGCCATGACAGAGCCTTGGTCAGTCCATAACGTCCTCTTTGCCAATCTGTAGCAAACAGTGCCAGCTGTGCTTTGGCCCCATTATCTCTCCTCTCATCAACACTTGGAGATTAGCTGAGACATATTGCCATATATCGTGTCACTAGCACACAGTTTCCCCTTTATTGAACAATGCGGCGCTCTTGATGGGTGGGAGGCCGATAACAGACCCATAACGGAACAGAGGGGATTAATTATCTAAAAGTCCTTTTTAGCAAGACTGGCTTGTTGCCTTTTTCCAACCTACAAAACGCAATCAGTCACTATGATTATTCACTATTCACTCAAAAAAAACTGTGGTATGGTATCCAGGCTTTATCAGTTTTTGGTAATATCTGGCGCACCTCCCTACCTATTGAGATGGTCTGGGAACATGATTGGCATGATGTATGGTCTGAAATCCCAGATGTATCATGCAATCCAGACCATCAGCAGATTCACTACAATTTCATACATAGGACATATCTCACACACATGAAAATGCACCATATGAAAATAATTAACAGTCCTTTGTGCACTTTCTACCCAATAAAAGCACAAGATAAATATCTTCACATGCTCTGTGAGTGTTCTTCTGTTGGTCCGTTCTGGAACAATGTTGCATCCAAAATCTCCGCCCTGATTAATGTTACTGTTCCTGTTTCTGTCAATGTTTAATGATTTAAGGATTCTGAACGCTGCTAAGATAATGATTGCAACCCCTTGGAAACCGCCTCATGATGTGTCTGTTTGTACATGGACCCTTTCTTTTTTGGATGTTGTATATTTGGAACTGTCTGAACAGCTCGCGGAAATGGAGCAGCAGAAAATGTTTTGAACACTTGGCACAGCATTGCTGACTGTTTAAAGGCCATGCTGTAGGCTGGTGCTGCGGCCTTCTTTCTTTTGTTTGCGCATGTGTTGGGTCCCTTGTCTTGTTTCTGTGTGTGTGTGTGTGTGTGTGTGTGTCTGCCTGCTTGTGTGTGTATGTCTGTTTCTATGTCTGTGTTGTTTCTGAGCTACAGACATAATTTTTGCTTTTATGTTGTTGTTTCCCTCCTTCCCTTCTTTTTTTATTGGTCCTGAGACACGTTCTCATGTCTATGTGTATGTCTATATTGTTTAATTCTTTGTAATATTGAAGTTAAAACATTTGGTAACAAAAACACTATTGGGTGAAGTTGTACATTTCTGCCTCTAAAGATACAGTTAATACTCAGAATTGTCAAAACCTCCACAACAATGATGTGAAAGTTTCCTTTCAAGCTTTCAAACCCACTCCTATCCACAGTGGTTTCCTTCTGTATTCAACTCACTACTCCCCTTCTCTCTGTAGGAAATCTCTTTGTACCCCATACTGCCTGTACATTATACTCCCTATCTGCTGATTTAGAATGCATAGAGCAATCTCCATGTCAGATTGAATGTATCCTGAGGTCCAGAGATAGCAAAAGTACTCACTTCCCGTTCTCAAGTAGAAGTACAGATAATTGTGTTAAAAAATACTCTGGTAAAATTAGAAGTACTGATTTAAGTGCCTTGTTAGTAAAACTAACAAAGTACAGGCTTGGAAATTTACTTAAAGTATAAAAGTAAAAGCCTTGTGAATGACAAAGCTCCCTGGACCAGACACATGTTACTAGAGTGCTGAGAAATTACAGTGGACATGGAGAAAAGGTTCTTTATTCTTTATATGTCATTGGCTACATTTTAAATGGCTGTCTGCCAGTAGGCCTACAACATCACATATATGATTATTGAGATAGAGACTGGGACGCCAGGTTAATGAGATTCTGACTGAGCAGCAAGATATGACAACAAGTGTGATTTTGATTGAAGTCTGTGTATATTCCCATCCATCCTTAGGTTCAATTTGGTATTGATGACGCAAAAATAATAACTAACTCCTCTGAAATTATTTGAAATTTAGTGAGAACTAGATTAGGACTCCTCTACGGGAACCATCACCTTATCGTGGTGGAGAGGTTTGTGTGTCCCTATGAACCTGAGGGCTGTGTTGTAGGGTCTCCCATGGCAAAGAGGTCTCAGGGGAGGGGCCAGACAAAGAATGGTTCAAAGACTTCGATGGTTGAGCAAGGAAGGGATAGAGAGACCCCGCCCGGAGGAAGCCCGGGGCCCCCGTCTGGAGCCAGGCCGGTGGGCTCGTGAGCGAGCGTCTGGTGGCCGGGTTTGCCACGGAGCCCGGTCGGGCACAGCCCAAACAAGCAACGTGGCATCTCTCCCTCCAGCCCATGGGCCCATCATCTGTGGGAGGATCCAAAGGGTCTAAACCAGAGTGGTTGTCTGTTGTTGGACTTCTGTGCTAGTCATGGATTGTCCATCACAAACACCATGTTCGAACATAGGGATGGTCATAAGTGTACTTGGTACCAGAGCACCCTAGGCCAAAGGTCAATGATCGATTTTATAATTGTTTCATCTGATCTGAGGCCGAATGTTTTGGACACTCGGGTAAAGAGAGGGGCAGAGCTGTCAACTGATCACCATCTGGTGGTGAGTTGGGTCAGGGGGTGGGGGAAGACTCTGGACAGACCTGGTAAGCCCAAACGGGTAGTGCGGGTAAACTGGGAACGTCTTGAGGAGGCCCCTGTCCGACGGACTTTCAACTCACACCTGCGGCGGAGCTTTTCGGACATCCCTGTGGAGGCTGGGGGCATTGAACCTGAGTGGACAATGTTCAAAGTTCCCATTGCTAAAGCTGCGGCGGCAAGCTGTGGTCTTAGGGTTTTAGTTGCCTCAAGGGGCGGTAACCCACGAACACCCTGGTGGACACCGGTGGTCTGGGAAGCTGTCCAACTGAAGAAGGAGTCCTTTCGGGATATGTTGTCTTGGAGGACTCCAGAGGCAGTTGCAGGGTACCGACGGGCCCGAAGACGCAAAGCAGCGGGTGTGGGAGAAGTTTGGATAAGATATGGAGAAGGACTTTCGGTCGGCACCAAGGTGCTTCTGGAAAACCGTTCGCCACCTCAGGAAGGGAAGTGAGGAATCATCCAAGCTGTATACAGTAAGGATGGGACATTGTTGACCTCAACCGGGGAGGTAATAGAGCGGTGGAAGGAGCACTTTAAGGAAATCCTAAATCCAGCTGACATGCCCTCTGTGGTAGAGGTGGAGCTGGAGGATGATGGGGGACAGTCGTCAATTTCCCTGGTGGAAGTCGCTGAGGTAGTCAAACAACTCCAGAGCGGCAAAGCCCCAGGGATTGATGAGATCCGTCCAGAAATGCTGAAGGCTCTGGGTGTGGAGGGGCTGTCTTGGTTGACACGCCTCTTCAACATTGCGTGGAAGTCTGGGACGGTGCCTAAGGAGTGGCAGACCGGGGTGGTGGTTCCCCTCTTCAAAAAGGTGGACCAGAGGGTGTGTGCCAATTACAGCGGTATCCCACTTCTCAGCCACCCTGGTAAAGTCTACTCCAAGGTGCTGGAAAGGAGGGTTCGGCCGATAGTCGAACCTCGGATTGAAGAGGAACAATGCGGATTCCGTTCTGGTCGTGGAACAACGGATCAGATCTTTACTCTCGCAAGGATCTTGGAGGGGGCCTGGGAGTATGCCCAACCAGTCTACATGTGTTTTGTGGATCTGAAGAAGGCGTATAACCGGGTACCCCGGGAGAAATTGTGGGAGGTGCTGCGGGAATATGGGATGAGGGGGTCCCTTCTCAGGGCCATCCAATCTCTGTATGACCAAAGCGAGAGCGTTGTCCGGGTTCTCGGCAGTAAGTCGGACTCGTTCCAGGTGAGGGTTGACCTCCGCCAGGGCTGCGCTTTGTCACCAATCCTGTTTGTAATATTTATGGACAGGATATCGAGGCGTAGTCGGGGCGGGGAGGGGTTGCAGTTCGGTGGGCTCGGGATCTCATCGCTGTTTTTTGCGGATGATGTGGTCCTGATGGCATCATCGGTCTGTTACCTTCAGCACTCACTGGATCGGTTCGCAGCCGAGTGTGAAGCGGCTGGGATGAGGATCAGCACCTCGAAATCTGAGGCCATGGTTCTCAGCAGGAAACCGATGGAGTGCTTTCTTCGGGTAGGGAGTGAGTCCTTACCCCAAGTGAAGGAGTTTAAGTACCTTGGGGTCTTGTTCGCGAGGGAGGGGACCATGGAGCGTGAGATTGGTCGGAGAATCGGAGCAGCCGGTGCGGTATTACATTCCGTTTATCGCACCGTTGTGACGAAAAGAGAGCTGAGCCAGAAGGCAAAGCTCTCGATCTACCGGGCACTTTTCGTTCCTACCCTCATCTATGGTCATGAAGGCTGGGCCCTGACCGAAAGAACGAGATCCAGAGTACAAGCCGCCGAAATGGGTTTCCTCAGGAGGGTGGCTGGCGTTTCCCTTAGAGATAGGGTGAGAAGCTCAGTCATCCGAGAGGAGCTCGGAGTAGAGCCGCTGCTCCTTCGCGTCGAAAGGAGCCAGTTGAGGTGGTTCGGGCATCTGGTAAGGATGCCTCCTGGGCGACTCCCTAGGGAGGTGTTCCAGGCACGTCCTGCCGGGAGGAGGCCTCGGGGAAGACCCAGGACTAGGTGGAGAGATTATATCGCCAACCTGGCCTGGGAACGCCTTGGGATCACCCAGTCGGAGCTGGTTGATGTGGCTCGGGAAAGGGAAGTTTGGGGTCCCCTACTGGAGCTGCTGCCCCCGCGACTCGATACCGGATAAAGCGGATAAAGATGGATGGATGGATGGATTGATGGATGGATGGATAGATTAGGACTGTAATTAAAGCTTGCTTCTGGTTTCCAACTTGGCCCCAGGTGTGTCTGTTAAACCATGGACAAAGACAACTTCTCTCACAAACATGGGCGTGGGGAGCTCTTTTATGGCTGTGTGTGTGGTAGTAAAAGAAATAAATAACATTGTAAAGACTACCATACACTATTCATAGGAATCATATCTGCTGTAAATAATAACAATAAACCCACTATTAATTACATTATCTTAATGAGCAAGGACGTTCAACAGTCGCCATTATATTGAATCAACAGCCAGGTGCAACCTAGGGAAGAGGTGTAACCTAGGCAACAGGTGAAGAACACACACAGGCTACATTAAATTTGCCATAACTTTAGACCAATACAACCAAAGGCTGACAACATCAGTTATTTGACTCTATAGTTCTAAAGGACACACACACACACACACACACACTCTCAACTGATTATCCTCCAGACAGCTAGTCTCTTTTTCTTTTCTCTCACAGGTTTCTCCGTGTGGCGTGCACGCCCGCTCGCAGTGTGAGGCGCGTGTCCGAGCAATTCTTTGACCTGATAGACAACCTTTAGTACAAAACTAAGTAAGGAGCCAATTTTGTAAAATCTAAGGAGTAGAAAGTACTGATATTCGTCTTAAAATGTAAGGAGTAAAAGCAAAAAGTCCCCCAAAAAATAAATAGTAATGTAAAAATATCTAATAAAACTACTTGAGTACAGTAACAAAGTATTTGTACTTTGTTACTTCCCATCTCTGCTGAGGTCAAATCCCTCAACTTGCCTTTACCCATTTGTAACTCTTTTTTTCTTGCTTTCTCTCCATTTCCCCCACCTCCACCATTCCTCCTTTTCTTCTGCTTCTATTCCTCTTAATAACCCGGCTACTCAACAGTGGGTAATGAAAAAGTTGCTGCTGGGTTTCATTTTCCTGCTGTTTGTGTTTTTGGCCCTTGCAATCATCACAACGGGAGAAGGAAGTGATGGAGGGAGGGGACTATGGCGGCAATGTGAACCCCTGGTTTTGAATCAGGGGCAGGGGGAAAACAAAAGAAATATTAATTGAATGTTAAAATGTTACTCGGACGGATGGTCACTGACCGGCTTAGACACATGGTTTGTTGTTTACACTGCTGAGAGGAATACATTACAGTGTGTTCATCATATCATCATATCATATCAAAGGAATGCATCACCAACTGCAGCAGTATGTCTCTTTTATGTGTTTTCTTTATAGTTATAGATAGGCCAGACTCAGAAGCTAATAATTCTTTGCAGACAATATTTGTTAAAAAGCATCAATGTATTGTTAGGGTGGTGTCTTAAGTGTAGTTACCAACAGTTCTCTGGAATCAGAAATGCCATGTTTAACCCCACGTGTTGTCTTCCCGTCAAATTTAAAAAGAAATTTGATGCTTTTAATCAATGTTTTTCTTATCTTATGTTACTTTTTTCAATATTTGTACACTAACTTATTAACTTTAGTTTTACAGTTATTTTTGGAATTTATGGTCAATAAACCTCATTTATAGGAAATTATACCTAATGTTTAAGTTAGAAAAGCAGAAATTAGGAATTATTTAGACTAATCAATCAATCAATCAATCAAAAGGTATTTATATAGCACTTTACAACAACCAGCAGGTATCCAAAGTGCTTAACAAAATTAGTAAAATCACATCATTCAATAGAAAGAGTGAACATAGAAAACAGTAAAATCAGAAAAGGTTACAAAGAAACAAAAGAATGAAATTGTTACACCACTGCTACGTATTAAAAGCCAGAATGAACAGATATGTTTTGAGTTTGGACCTAAAAAGAGCAACCTCTGTAACAGTGCGTATATCAGGGGGTAACTTGTTCCAGAGTCTCAAGCCAGTAACTGTAAAAGCCTGATCACCCAACCGTATATACCTGGACCTTGGGACTTCTAAAACCAACTGATTTGAAGACCGCAATAACCGGTTGTGCTCACACAAAGTTAAAATTTCATGAGTAGCCTTTTCTAGGTCATGCCTGCTCAGAAAGGGCTTTACTTTAGCCAGCAGTTGAAGCTGGAAAAAGCTCATTTTAACAACATTACTGATCTGCTTATCAAATTTCATGCTGCAACCAAAATTAACCCCCAAGTTTTTGACAACTTATCTAGTACAAGATGCCAGAGCTACAAAACTCAACGCTGGACCCTTCTGCATGCTTGGAGTACTGAAAATAATACACTCTGTTTTACTAACATTCAAATTAAGAACATTTTCTAAAAGCCACAACTTAATATCAGTGATACAATTGAGCCGGGAGTTTAATGCGACACTGTCATTTGCTTTCATAGGCAAATAGATTTGCAAATCATCTGCGTAGCAATGAAATGACAGGTTGTGCTTCCCTATAATCGCCCCTAAAGGCAGCATATATAAAGAAAACAGAATAGGGCCAAGAATGGATCCCTGTGGTATCCCACAAGAGAGAGGAGCAACTGTCGAGGAGAGGTCCCTAATCAAAACAGAAAACCTCTTTGACAGATAGGAACTGAACCATTTAAGTGCTGAGCCTTTGATGCCTACACAATTCTCAAGGCGTGAGAGGAGGACTGCATGGTCCAATGTGTCAAACGCCGCTTTAACGGCCTTAAACAGTAGGACTCCCGGCATCTACGGACAAGACAATATCATTGTGTACCCTCAACATTGCAGACTCAGTGCTGTGACGTGATCTGAAACCAGAGTGAAATTTTTCTAAAACACAGTTTGAAAAAGACTTGTAACTGTATACATTTTTTGTCTCCAAAACCTTTGAAAGAAAAGGCAGATGAGAGACTGGTCTAAAATTGGACAGTGCTGTAGGGTCAAGATTAGGCTTCTTAAGTTGGGGCCTGACCACAGCATGTTTAAAGGCAGCTGGGACAGAACCTAAAGGAAGACAGGAATTAAAAAGAGTAAGAAGAATTGTATATGTCCCTAGACTGTCCCATAATTCACCCAGTGACACATGTAAATTGTCTTTCTTCCATCTTTGTTCAGCTTGTCTGCAGTGTTGCCTAAGGGCTCTTGTGGTTTCATTTAGCCAGGGGTCCGCCTTAGGTTTAACAGTTTTGATCAGATTTTTCCCCGTGTGTCCGTTTGTGTTGTCTTTTGTCCACAAGAGGGTGTCCTACGAGGAACTAGGTCTAGAGGAGTGGCCACTCATTATCCATCCGTCTATCTGCCCGGCTGCAACCGATCATCATCATCACCCATCACCGCTGTATATAAACCCGGGCTGACCACCTCTTCAGCGCCAGTTTGTTACATATCCCTATGTGGTAACTAGGCCAGTCATTTAGTAAACGTTACTGGTGAGACTTTACTACTTTGTCTAACTTTGTTTCCTGTCACAGATTCCGTGTTCCGTCTCTGTGCAGCTTCCCCAGACGTGCTCCGTTTGGACTTTCACCTGCTTATTCACCACCTCCTGTACTTTGTCTGTTTTTGGATTAAACCTTTTTGTTACTCTTTTCATCATCTCCTGTGTTGTTCTGTGTCCAACTGAAACCCCAACAGAACAAACTGGCCAAATGGACCCCGCAGAAACCCCATTGGATACTAACGAGGAGGAAGCCCAGCAGGCTTTCCACTCCCAGGGTGTCTTGCTCGGACGACATGACCAGCTGATCTGCAATCTGCTGGAGAACAATCAGCAGCTCATTGCCTCCCATCTGCTCACCTGATCCTTTTTCGGGGGAATTGGACAACTGCCGTGGTTTTCTCCCGTAATGTGGACTTATTTTTCGTCACCGCCCACTGTCCTTCAATACAGACTCCTCCAAGGTACATTATGTCAAAGGATTACTCAAAAGCAGAGCACTAGCGTGGGCAGAGGCTTTGTGTACCAGCCACCTCACCTCTGGGATCTCTTTTAATGACTTTGCCACAGATTTTAAGACTGTTTTTGACCACCCGGATTACATTGGGTGTGCAGCTAAGCGTTTGCTTAACCTCCGGCAAGAAGCGGACAGCGTGGCAGACTACTCGGTGGGATTTTGGATGGTGGTTTCTGATTCCGGATGGAACGAGGAGGCACTTTGTGGGGTTTTTGTGAATGGATTATGCGATGGTAATAAGGATGAACTAGCAGTCCGGGATGAACCTGACTCCCTTAATAACCTTTTAATTAACCATTTCTCTAGCAATTAAACTCAACAGCAAGTTGCAAGAGAGGAAACGCGAGAGAGGCAGCTGGCCGGATTCCGCCAGACGGACTACTGCTCCGACCAGGCTTCGCAGACCGTCCTCCCCGTCATTTCCTGCCTATTGCGGCTCTCATTGACTCTGGTGCTGAGGACAATTTTATTGACGTTAGCCTAGCCGAGCAAGCTGGGTTACCAACGGACCCCATAGATACCCCGTTCCAGGTCACCGCTATTGATGGCCACACGTTGGCCCGTATAACCCACCAGACAGTTCCCGTCACGGTGATCCCGTCCGGGAACCACCATGAGACTATTTGTTTTAAGATTATGTCAGCCTCTACCATCCCGCTTATCCTCGGATTTCCGTGGGTTAAGATACATAATCTCTTAATTGATTGGCAGCGTCTCACGGTCCTTAGTTGGAGTGACCGCTGTCGCTCCGTGTGTTTCCTGTATCCTTCTAGCCGCTTGTACAGTTTGTCTCGGCCCGAGCGGGAGGCTATGGAGAGGTACATCGGGGAATCGCTCTTGTCCGGTATAATCCGTCCATCGTCGTCCCCGGTTGGGCGGGGTTCTTCTTTGTGGAGAAAAAGGACAAGTCTCTGCATCCTTGTATTGACTATCGGGGGCTTAATAACATCACCCTTAAAAACAAATATCCCCTGCCACTGATCAATTCCACCTTTGAGCCGCTTCAAGTCGCCTTGGTTTTTACCAAACTGGATTTTAGGAATGCTTGTCAACTTGTTTGTGCCAGGGAATGTGACAAATGGAAGACCGCCTTCAATACACCTCTTGGGCCCTTCAAGTACCTTGTTATGCCGTTTGGACATTTCAACGCTCCAGCAGTCTTCCAGGCTCTGCTTAACGACGTTTTAACGAGCATGTGTCTCATGTCTAGCAGGTCCTCCAACGCCTTTTAGAGAACAGACTGTATGTGAAGGCGGAGTAATGCTCCTTCCACCAGCACTCAGTCCCGCTCTTGGATTTTGTTATCGAGAGTGGACAGGTTGCGGCTGACCCGGAGAAGACCAAGGCTGTCCTCAACTGGCACACGCCTACATCATGTAAGCAACTACAGCGCTTTCTGGGTTTTGCTAATTTTTATCGTAGGTTTACACAGGATTTTAGTCGTTCGGCGGTCCCTCTGATTAAGCTTACGTTGCCCCAAATCCCTTTCCGCTGGTCTCCTGCTGCTGATCAGGCCATGTCTACATTGAAACGACTGTTTACGTCTCCACCTGTGCTTAAACACCCCGACTGTTCACTCCAGTTTGTGGTGGAGCTGGACGCTTCTGCGTCTGGGGGCAATTCTGTCCCAACGCTCCACTTCCGACCAGAAGCTCCATCCTTGCGCCTTCATGTCTAAAGACTGTCCCCAGCTGAACAGAATTACAACGTGGGGAACCGGGAGCTGTCTGCAGTGAAGGTGGCACTGGAGGAGTAGCGTCACTGGCTTGAGGGTGCTGAAATACCATCGTAGTGTGGACGGACAACAAGAACTTGGCCTACATCCAATCTACTAAGAGACTGAACTCTCGTCAAGCCAGGTGGGCGTTGTTTTTTGGTAGATTTAACTTTACATTTAGCTACCGCCCAGGTTCACGTAACATCAAGCCCGACGTCCTGTCTCGTCTGTTTGACCGCAGAGAGGAGTCTTCCGAGCCTTAGTCGGGGCTGTCTTCATCCTGTGTGATTGCCGCTGTTCCGATGCCCATGCAGGCCCAGGTATTGCAGTGGGTTCACGCCTCACGTTTTGCCTGCCACCCTGGGGTACAACGCACTTTGACTCTAATGAGGCGACACTTCTGGTGGCCGTCAGCTGAAGCCGATGTCCCGGGCCTACGTAGCAGCCTGCACTATCTGCGTTCAGGTAAGGCCTCCCACCAACAGCCTTCTGGACTGCTGCAGCCGCTCCCTGTCCCCAGCCGTCCCTGGTCACATAGATGGATGGCCTTGGATTTTGTTGCGGGCTTGCCCCGTTCTGGAGGTAATGACGCTATACTTACCATTGTGGAAAGGTTCTCTAAATCTGTCCACTATATTGCATTACCAAAATTACCTACAGCCAGTTAAACGGCTGACCTCGTTTTCCAACATGTTTTCCGTCCTCATGGAATACCTGTGGATATTGTTTCTGATCGAGGCCCACAATTCATTTTCAGAGTGTGGAAGGATTTCTGTTCCTCCCTAGATGCGACCGTCAGCCTCTCACCTGGGTTCCATCCACAGTCTTAACGAACAAACAGAAAGGGCTAACCAGGACCTGGAAGCACCGCCTGGGCGTCTCACCTGCCGTGTGTGGAATACGCACATAATTCTCTTACCACCTCGGCCACATGGTCTCTCCCCCTTTGACGTGGCCTTGGGGTACCAACCTCCATTATTTCCTGCTCAGGAGATGGAACTGGCTGTGCCATCCGTGCAGGAGGACCTGCGTAGCTGTCACCATCTTTGGACCAAGGCTCATGAGGCCCTGCTTCAGACCCCGGAGCAGACCAAGGCGGTGGCGGAAAGGCACAGGATCCTGGCTCCCCAGTTCCGGCCAGGCCAGGAGGTCTGGCTGTCTTCCCGGAACATGCCTCTGCGTACTGAGTCGCAAAAACTCTCCCCCCGATACTTGGCTCCGTTCATTATCGAGTCCATCGTCAACCCATCGGCCGTCCGGTTGAAACTGCCCGCTGCCGTGAGGATCCACCCAACCTTCCACGTTTCCCAGGTGAAGCTGTTGTCCTCCAGTCCCTTTTGTCCTCCTGCTGACCCTCCTCCACCGGTCGGGTTGATCAACGACCATTCGGCCTGCACTGTCCGTCAGCTCTTGGACGTTCAGCGGCGCGGGGGAGGTCTTTAATACCTTGTTGATTGGGAGGGCTACGGGCCCGAGGAACGGACGTGGATACCAAGGCGGTTCAACCTGGACCCTCAGTTGGTGGCCGATTTCCACCGGGCCAATCCCAATAGGTCTGGGCCGTCCGGGAGGCGTCCCTTGAGGGGGGCGCTCTGTTGTGGTCCTGCTGCCTTTTCCGTGTGTCTGTTTGTGTTCTCTTTTATCCACAAAAGGGCGTACTACGAGGAACTAGGTCTAGAGGAGTGGCCACTCATTATCCATCCGTCTATCTGCACAGCTGCAACCCATCATCATCATCACCCATCACCGCTATATATAAACCCGGGCTGACCACCTCTTCAGCGCCAGTTTGTTACCTACCACTACATGGTAACTAGGCCAGTCATTTAGTATACGTTGCTCATGAGACTTTACTACTTTGTCTAACTTTGTTTCCTGTCACAGGTTCCGTCGCAACTCTATGCAGCTACGCTAGACGTGCTCCGTTTGGACTTCCACCTGCTTATTCACCACCTCCTTTACTTTGTCTGTTTTTTGGATGAAACCTTTTTGTTACTCTTTTCATCATCTTCTGTGTTGTTCTGTATCCAGGTCCAACTGAAACCCCAACAGCAATAGAGTCTAAGATTTCACTGCATGTGGAATAGAACACAGAGAGCATGTTATCTGTGGAAGAGGGAGAGACCAGACCATTCTTGCATAAAACTGTGAGCGCACAAACACAGATGCAAATTCTTCAGCTGAAGAGGAGGTGATGCAGCGGTGCCTAGAAGCTGAGGAGACAGGCTTGATAGCGGGAGGTGGAACACTGATCTCAAACCTGAAGGGGAAGCGATCTGAGATACCAGTTATTTTTCCAAGTGAAACCGAAAGCCAATAGGAGATGATGAGATCCAGGGTGTGGCCTAGATGATGTGTCGACCCTTCCACACATTGGTTAAGACCAAAAGAGTTCAAAAGTGTTTTAAAATCATGAATGAGGGACAACACACATGGATATTGAAATCCCAGAAACCAGGAGTTTGTCGTATTTAGGAACAACATCTGCTAAAAACTCACAAATGAAATCCTTGTTGAGTTTTGGTGGGCGGTAAACCACTGCACATAACACAGCAGAATCCAGATCAGCCACAAACAGCTGAATTTCAAAACTATTATAACTTCAGGTAATAACCTGCATCTGAACTTATCTCTGAAGATAAGTGAAGGTGAAGGTGAGTGGCCAGCCCACCACCTCAACCTGACACTCTGGGAGAGTTGAGGAAAGAACAGGTGGGGGGGAGGAGCTCCAAGCAGGGGCTGTCATCACCTGGTTTCAGCCAGGTTTCCGTCAACAACAGAAAGTCCAGGTCATTGGTATTAAAAAAGTAATTTAATATAAAAGTCTTATTAGTTAGAGATCTAGTGTTGATCAGCGCCACGCGAATCGGGCGCCTTTTAATCTGTTGGGAAGCACGACTGAGCTGGCGGAGATATCCATGCGCACAGCCTCGCTTGGGGCGCTTCCTGTTCCATCAGCAGGAAGATGGGCACTCAGAGTCCGGTACAGTCTGCTGGAGCCACCGATAACTGTATACCGGAGAATGCCGTATATTGTGGCCGATGAACTCCACGGAAGATCGAACACATGGATGGCCCAGATTGCAGGTGTAGGATGATGCCAGGTATGCTCTGAGCCTTACACATACTCCTCCTCTCTTTCCGCGTGTAATACGGCGCTTGTTGCGGAGCGACAGACAGGGCTGACGCTTTAGATAGGCCGGAATGGACACTAGGAAGGGCGTCTGCGCCGTACCTGACTGCCCATCAGAGCCGTTGATCAAAACTTTCTCCGCAGACTAACATATACTTAAAAGAGTCAGGCGGTCATACACCAGCAGTGGTGACAAATTTCGATTGACAAAAAGTAAAAACAGGCAAATCAAAGATAATCCCAGCAGAGGTAAGTGGCGAGACACATACAGCGGCGCCATCTTAGAACCAGACTAAGACTAAAATTAAAGGAATGTATGTTGATGGCTAATCAAAGACTTGAATATGTTGTTGAATTTTTTTTTCAATACCATAAAATTAAATAAGACGCCCCAAAATGAATGAAAGTAAAGATTTGTACTTGCCAAAGAGCGTTGTGTCGAATCAATCATGTTATTTGGGTAGTTAAAAAGATTTTTGATATACAGTGAGGAAAATAAGTATTTGAACACCCTGCTATTTTGCAAGTTCTCCCACTCTCCCACTTAGAAATCATGGATGGGTCTGAAATTGTCATCATAGATGCATGTCCACTGTGAGAGACATAATCTAAAAAAAAAAATCCAGAAATTCCAATGTATGATTTTTTAACTATTTATTTGTATGATACATCTGAAAATAAGTATTTGAACACCTGAGAAAATCAATGTTAATATTTGGTACAGCCTTTGTTTGCAATTACAGAGGTCAAATGTTTGCTGCAGTTTTTCACCAGGTTTGCACACGCTGCAGAAGGGATTTTGGCCCAATCCTCCACACAGATCTTCTCTAGATCAGTCAGGTTTCTAGGCTGTTGCTGAGAAACACGGCGTTGGAGCTCCCTCCAAAGATTCTCTATTGGGTTTAAGTCTAGAGACTGGCTAGGCCACACCAGAACCTTGATATGCTCCCTAAAGAGCCACTCCTTGGTTACCCTAGCTGTGTGCTTTGGGTCATTGTCATGTTGAAAGACCCAGCATCAACCCATCTTCAATGCTCTAACTGAGGGAAGGAGGTTGTTCCCCAAAATCTCGCAATACATGGCCCCGGTCATCTTTTCCTTAATACAGTGCAGTTGCCCTGTCCCATGTGCAGAAAAACACCCCCAAAGCATGATGCTACCACCCCCATGCTTCACAGTAGGGATGGTGTTCTTGGGACTCATCAATTGTCTTCCTCCAAACACGGTCAGTGGAATTATGACCAAAAAGTTCTGTTTTGGTCTCATCTGACCACAGGACTTTCTCCCATGACTCCTGGCAAACTTAAGACAGGCCTTGACATGTGCTGGCTTAAGCAGGGGAACCTTCCATGCCATGCATGATTTCAAACCCTGACGTCTTAGTGTATTACCAACAGTAACCTTGGAAACGGTGGTCCCAGCTCTTTTCAAGTAATTGACCAGCTCCACACGTGTAGTTCTGGGCTGATTTCTCACCTTTCTTAGGATCATTGAGACCCCACGAGGTAAGATCTTGCATGGAGCCCCGGTCCGAGAGAGATTGACAGTCATTTTTGTCTTCTTCCATTTTCTAATGATTGCTCCAACAGTGGACCTTTTTTCAACAAGCTGTTTGGCAATTTCCCTGTTGCCCCTTCCAGCCTTGTGGAGGTGTAAAATTTTGTCTCTAGTGCCTTTGGACAGCTCTTCGGTCTTGGCCATGTTAGTAGTTGGATTCTTTGGAAACCTTGGTGCATCTAAGGATAGGATAATAGGATAATAAATGGAGCGGAGGTGGACATTTTGAAGGCAGACCAACAGGTCTTTGAGGGTCAGATTTCTAGCTGATAGACAGGTGTTCAAATATTTATTTGCAGCTGTATCATACAAATAAATAGATAAAAAATCATACATTGTGATTTCAGTTTTTTTTTTTTGATTATGTCTCTCACAGTGGACATGCATCTACGATGACAATTTCAGGCCCCTGCATGATTTCTAAGTGGGAGAACTGGCAAAATAGTAGGGCGTTCAAATACTTATTTTCCTCACTGTAAATGGGTCAATTTGACCCAAGGACAACATGAGGGCTAAAGCAGACAACCCTACTCAACCTGTTATTACGCCAAACTCATAAAATACTGATGCTTGGTCAGTGGCTGTAAAATCAGATACCGACACACAAGGCCCCCTTCAACGTCTGTATGGAACGCACCGGGCAGAGAAGCAGCTACATCGCTCCTCTATGATGACATAGTGACATTTGTAGCAAGTAGCATAAAGCACCCAAAAGCTGCAAAATGGGTTGGTGGAGGGTGTTTGTGACTCATTCTTGTAATCTCTCCCTAACACTGAGTGTTCTGAAAAGTTGGGAGCAAGAATGTCTTTATCTACTAGGAACCCTTTAGGGCAACAAACACTGGTGATGTATGGTGCATGTCAAGACACCTGCACATGTTGGTACAACTTTTAAAAACCTTGAAATCCCAACATACCTAACATACTGTACACTCCATGCACTGGCACACCAGATCTACTCTACTAGCCCAAAGATCTGGGCCAGAGACGCTCAGTCCCTACCTCGGAACTGGACCAAGACACTCAGGCCTTTGGCTTTCTTGGCCCAAGATGGTCAGGCCCTGGCCCGTCTTGGCTAAGATGCTCAGGCCCTGGTCCATCTTGTCCCAAGATGCTTGGGCCCTGGCCCATCTTGTCCCAAGACGCTCAGTCCCTAGCCCGTTGTGGCCCTGAGACACTCAAGCCCTGGGCCATCTTGACCAGAGATGCTCAGGCCCTGGCCCATCTGGACCAGAGATGCTCTGGCCCTGGCCTGTCTTGGCCTGTGATGCTAAGGCCCTGGCCCATCTTGTCCCGAGATGCTCGGGCCCTGGTCCACCTTGTCCCGAGACGCGCGGGCCCTGGTCCACCTTGTCCCGAGACGCTCAGTCCCTAGCCCGTCGTGGCCCTGAGAAACTCAGGCCCTGGGCCATCTTGGCCTAGGATGCACAGGCCCTGGCCTGTTTTTTTGTTGCAGCATTTCGTTTTAAGGTGACAACCAAGCAGCCAGCACCCGAGTGGGCCACATGTTTGATCAATTTAACCTTTCAAACCGACACTTGACTTGCCTACAATGTTATCCATAGATGTACAGCATATCACACTGTCAGTTTAAGAGATGAACCCAGGGGAAAATAAAGAAAGCAAATTTAGTATTCACACCTACAAGAAATAGTAACGGAACTAGTAGTGTGTTTAATGTGTCTTGTCTTTCGATAAAAACAAAATTGTTTAAACCATAGAATAAAGATCTAACAATTAGGAAGCCTTTAGAACGTAGTTGTTGGTTGCTATTTTTTGTTTGAGGAGCAGCCCCTCCCCTCTCTGCTTTCTCCTTATGTGCAGCAGAACTGCACAAACAGGTAGAAGGACAGGGTGTGGGGGCCAGTGTAGGTTAGAGATACAGCGGGATGCGACCATGGATGTATTAACCCACCTGTTATCCTCGGGTTAAATTTGGCCCCTTTTATCTATATGTCTATATCTGAAATATGAGTTTCTTTTTAACCAAATTACCACAAAAAGGATGGATTCCATTCAAAGCTCTTTTCAAATACAATTAATCACTTTCATTGAATTTTGGGGGGAAATCAAAATGGTTTCAAATCACTACACTGACCAAACTCATCCACTCAACATACGTTCCTCTGATCTTAAGTATTAGTCCAAATAATTCATAATTTCTGCTTTTTTAGCTGAACTATTATGTATAATTCTATATAAAGGGGGGGTATTGACCATCAATTTCAATAAGTAGTGTATAACTAGTAGTTCTATTTCGTATAGGCTTTGCCCTCTAAGGGCTACGCTATTGGGTTTATCATGAAGATTTTCTTTCCCGCCCTAGCGTCCAGCGCGGGCCTCAACTACGTCCGCATTTACTGCATATATACACAGCGGACTCGTTGATCGTCTCCCACTTTTTCTTCAACTTTGCAGTATGAGCTCAAGACTTTCCACCGGTGCCCGCGTCTGCCCCTCCTGCCGGACCGGCTGCATCCTTCCGCCGGACCTCCACCCCCGCTGCGAGGCCTGCCTGGGTGCCGTTCACGCCGGCCAGGCACTCACCCGCTACGCCTCCTGCCAATTTTGCGCCCGCCTGTCATCTAAAGAGCTAAATTGACGGGCAGAAGCTTTTCTAGTTTGCCAGGCTAGCGGCGGCGTAGATGGCAGCTGGGCAGACAGACAGGAATCCGGCGGCACCCTGGAACCGCTGGTGGACGGCGTTTTCGAAGAGCACGAGTCCGCTGTCTCAGTTCTCTCGGACAGCGCCTCCATCACCGGTTTCCCCTCCTCCGCTCTGGGAGGATCCCCCTCCTCCCCTTTGGGGGGATTGGGCCTTGAGACGGCGATTGTCTCAAGGCCCAATCTATATATATACTATAAATAATAGTACATAATAAGTGAGATATGAGAATGATGAATAATACTAAATAAGTGGAATAATAAGTGGAACCAGTAAACAGGTGCAGTTTAGAGACAGTGTTGCTGGGTCATTGCACAGAATTGAACCTTACAAAGTGAGTGAGAAGTTGGCTGTTCATCAGAGAGATGGCTTGGGAGTAGATCAGATTAGATTCAACTTTATTGTCATTACACAGGTACAGGTACAAGGCAACGAAATGCAGTTTGGGTTACCAGAAGTGCAATAGCAGTAAGTGCAGGATAGACAATGGTTTATAAGTGTAGGACATGGATATGTACTGAATAAATATAGAAATGAATACTATTATAAGCAGAATTTTACAGATGGGTTTGTCCTATGAATATAATATATACAGTAGATAAGTATTGTGAGCAAGATATGTACAGAATATAATATACAGGTGGATATTACTATAAGTAGAAATTTTACAGATATGTGCAAATAGCATATTATTATAGACAGAGGTGGTGGTTCGGGCATCTGGTAAGGATGCCTCCTGGGCGCCTCCCTAGGGAGGTGTTCCAGGCACGTCCAGCTGGGAGGAGGCCTCGGGGAAGACCCAGGACTAGGTGGCAAGATTATATCTCCAACCTGGCCTGGGAACGCCTCGGGATCCTCCAGTCGGAGCTGGTTGATGTGGCTCGGGAAAGGGAAGTTTGGGGTCCCCTGCTGGAGCTGCTGCCCCCGCGACCCGATACCGGATAAGCGGTCGAAGATGGATGGATGGATGGATGGATTATAGACAGAATATTTACAGATAGATATAATAAGTTAGACTAAAATGAGCAGTATAACAGTGCTTTAAAGGTAGTAGAAATAAATTTTGGGCAGAAGCTATCCAAATTATAGTGCCGTGGAAAGTAATTGCATATTACAGTTAAAGTACGGTATTGCAGATGTATATGTAAACAATTGGTACTGTAAATAAACAGTCAGCAGTGCAAATTGAAATGTAATTAGTGCAAAAAGGTAAGTAGTGCAAACTAGATGCAGATATAAACAGTTGTTACTATAGTAACAGTCAGCAGTGCAGGTGAACATTATAGTATTGCAGATAACAAAATGGAGGCAGGTGTGAGGAGGGAGAGGAGAGTCTATCAGTATATGAGGTTAGTGGGATCACTGAGGATTAGAGTTCAATAAGGAGACAGCTCTGGGGGAAAAAAATGTCTTTAGTCTGCTGGTACTGGTCCGGAGGCACCTGAAACGCCTGCCGGAGGGCAGGAGAGAAAACAGTATGTGGGCTGGGTGACAGGAGTCCTTAAGAATGCTGCGAGCTCGATGCAGACAGCGTTTCCTCTAGATGTGCTCGATGGCGGGTAGTGGAGTCCCAGTGATGCGCTGGGCGGTTTTCACCACCCGCTGCAGTGCCTTGAAAAGGCGCTGGTGAGCCTTCTTGACCAGGCAGGAGGTGTTGGTTGACCGGGACATGTCTGCCAAGATGTGGATCCCCAACTGGAGACATGCTCAACAGCCCTTGATGTGGATGGTGTTGTGCGTGCCTCTTGGCTCCTTTCTGAAGTCCACGATGAGCTCCTTTGTTTTGGTGGTGTTGAGGAGATGGTTATTTTCAGTGCACCATGTGGCCAGGTGCTTGATCTCTTCCCTATAGGCAGTCTCATTGTTGTTGCTGATGAGACCAATCACCGTAGTCTCGTCCGCAAACTTGATGATGGAATTAAATTCGTACACAGGCTTGCAGTCGGAGGTGAAGAGGGAGTAAAGAAACAGGCTTAGCACACAGCCCTGTGGTACACCAGTGTTGAGTGTGATGGACGTGGAACAGTTGGAGCCTGATTGAAGATTCTGGGGTCTGTTGGTCAGAAAGTCCAAAATCCAGTTGCACGTGGAGGTGTTGATGCCCAGGTCTCCAAGTTGGCTATTAACTTAGCCGGGATGACAGTGTTGAATGCTGAGCTGAAGTCAACAAACAGTTTACGTGCATAAGTGTTCTTATTGTCCAGATGTGTGAGCACAGAGTGCAGTGCCATGGAAACTGCATCCTCTGTGCTCCTATTGCTACGGTAAGCAAACTGTTGTGAGTCCAATGTTGATGGTAGTGAGCCTTTTAGGTGTGCCCGGACCAGCCGCTCAAAGAACTTCATTACGATGGGTGTGAATAGATACTGTTCCTGAGTCTTTGGCACCGATGATCTTTTCTGGTGTCCTAACTGTCCGTTGTAGTCTGCTCTTGTCCTTTTTGGTGGCAGATCCAAACCAGACAGTGATGGACGTGCAGAGGACAGACTGGACAATGGCTGTGTAGAAGAGGACCAGTAGCTCCTTAGGCAGGTTGAGCTTCCTGAGCTGGCGCAGGAAGTACATCCTCTGGTGGGATTTTCTGATGATGGTGTCTGTGTTGGGCTCCTACTTTAGGTCCTGGGATATACTGGATCCCAGAAACCTGAAGGAGTCCACAGCAGACACACGGCTGTTGAGTATGGTGATGGTGGGAAGAGTGTGGGGGGGGTTTCCTCCTGAAGTCCATGATCATCTCCACAGTTTTGAGCGTGTTAAGCTCAAGGTTGTTCTGACTGTACCAGATAACCAGCTGATACACCTCCCGTCAGTAGGCCATTGTAGAAGAGTTGGCATCACTGCCGGGCTGCCTTAATCAGCTAACGTTAGCTCGCTGACTTTTTAGACATGTACCATGGATGTGTTAAGCAATGTACTGTTAAAGGTTACTGTGACAATAATGGCTCTGTGAGTCTAACAGACTAACCTTCCCTTTTAGTAAGAAATGGTGAACACTGATGATGGCTTCTATCTGACGTAGGCTTTTCTATGTCACGCAGTATGGAAACACCTTCTCTGCTGTTTGGTTCATGTCTAGTCTGGTTCTGCCAGTGCAAATATGTTTTTAGCCTGAATAGGTTAAAATCAACAGGTTTTTGTCTATATTGTTGTGTACAAACTTATTAGACTGAGCTTTGTTGGTTGAGCATGTTGTAGATAGTACTGCTATTGTTGTGGTCGTGCATGTGTTTGACGGTAAAATTGTATCAGTTTCTTTTTCAGTTTTTCCTTTGTGCTACTGAAATTGTATCAGTTATTTTTTTCAGTTTGTCCTTTGAGCTACTTTGTCTTTTTGAAACTGGCCTACTCACTTTTGTACTGGCCCGCCCAAAATACTATTTCTGCCAACGCCACTGATCTGTACAGTATGAACTTTGGAGGATGCGGCACCTACAGGGACAACAGACAAGGATGCCCCCACACAACCGCAAATGCCATAAAGAAAAAGGATCCAAACTATCAGGTGGAGCCATGACGGCCCTCTGGTTTTTGTCAAGTGGATGGCATTCTCTGGCAACGCAGTTCAAAGAAGGGTAAAACCTCAGTATGGAGGCTAGAACACCAAATCATTCCATGCCCGACCCATGTCACAGAATAACAGGACAGAAGAACAGGAATATAGGAGTGTTGATCTTTCTGATCATCTCCTTCAATACTATTCAGTTCACCACAAAACAATGAGTTTTTTTTTTACATTTCCACAACCAACAGCTTCTTGCTTCACAAGGACTTCTTTGCAGAGAAGGAGCCACAGCCCATTACCCACAGGGCTTTTCTGGAGGAGCTGACAGCCCAGCTTTGCGGTGTCACAGTTGATGTGCCCCCCACTCAGCAAACAGAAACCAGGTGGAGGGGCTCATATGGTAGGAAATCATGTGTGAAATGCAGGCGGACAAGGCAGGTTTAACAGTCCACCCACTGGAAATGCAAGGCATGTGATGTAGCCCTCTGTTATTGCAGACAATAACTTTTTTTGAGGATTGGCATCAATAAATGTCATGAGGGCAAAAACGTTTGGATTTTTCTAAAAGTTTAGTTTCAGTTCTGTTTAAGTTATCATGTTCATTTCTGAGCTCTAAGACTCCAAAGAGATGGGACAACTGTTTTACAAAGGAAATATGCCTAGCTTTTAGTTTTGTTTGTGTGATTTCAACAAATATCTGAGTGAATCATTTGTTTTCATAACATATTTTACATTCAAGTGACATCAATGCAACACAAATATTCTGACAGCCCAATTTTTCCTGAAAAAAAGATGTTTGTAGAATGAATTGTACTGCACAACAGGGTTGATGTTTTACAAGCTTTAAAAAAAAATAAAACCAGAAATGACCTTAGGGCTCAGGCGGTTAATGTAGCGCATTTATTTTAAACATCCACTTTCACCAAAAATCCTTTAGTAGGTGTCCTACATATATTTTTTGTCAACATCCCGCAGCCAATCAGAATCAAGTATTCACCCGGACCATGGTACAAACAACTACAATACATTCAGTAGATGATTGTGGTTGAAACAGTTGCTCTTTTTTCCTCTGCATTTGTCATTACAGCATGGAAGTATGCTGCTATGTTGATTTATGTTAATTTTAGGAATAAGGAAGAACATTTGTCTTTGATAAATATTTTAAAAATAGAAATAGGTTTTGCTTTTGCGCTTCAGGTTTCATTTTTTTTAAATACAGCAAAAGAAAATGTAAATGTGTATGTGTTGCATGCATACTGTACATACACCACTAGACCTGTTGTGTGCGTGTGCTGGCACCAATTCCTTTCAAAAGAAATGTATTGTACTATATTTGTTAACTACAGTTAATATGTATTTGTCATTTTTGTAGTTTCAGTTCCGACCCCATAACCGAGTTTTGCTGGAAGTAAAAATGGGTAAAAGCAAAACAGCAGCTTACCAGAAAGTCAGAATGGACCGGAAAAACGTTTCAACACTATTTCACCCAGGCATACATTTACCCTTGATGTCGCCACAGATGCTCTCCTTACCATGGATCCCAGAAAATGTACCTGAGAGGACAATTTGGCCCCTCTTTTTTCTTAGGCTCTAAGCCCATACTATCTCAGAGCAATCTTCAACTTCCTCCGCTAAAAATCCTAGAATTTGGAAAATGTATCATGTACCCCTACATAAGGGAGGAAACAAGAACAATCATGACAACTAAGGCTAGTATCCAAACTGCCATGTCTTTCAAAGGTCCTGGAATCTCTAATAAAAGTTAATTTGAAGATGTTTGTGTCTAGTGCTTCCATTTTGAGCCCATTTAAGTCTGGCTCTAGAGCATGACAGTACTATACCTGCTGTTACCCTCGTAAATGCATCAGTCGTAGAGAAAGAAAACACAATGCGGCACTATTTGTTGATATTTTCAAAGCTTTTGACACAGTAGATCATTGCCAGTAGATCATTACAGAGGTAATAATATTGTCTGGGATATTAATGCTTTATTTGGTTCAACAACTGTCACGCTCATAGAGATTGACCCACAATGCACGCTTCAAGTGGTGAAGTTGAATGATTTTATTAGCAAGCTAATAACTCAAGCAACAGTGTCCAATAATTGGCAGGCAAAGGAAAATCCAGGAAAACAGGTAACGGTCTCACACTGGGGTAAGAGGAAGACTGAGCTTAAATACACAAGACAGAGGAGACAATGAGGCACAGGTGCAACATATTAGGCCGGGGACAGGTAATCACACAGGCAGGAAAATCTAAGTAAAACACGACAACACAAGGGAGAACAGAGAACTTTCAAAATAAAACCGGAAACATTATTTTGAGGAAAGTAATTTAAAAAGAATGCAAAGTAGTTTAACACATTGCAATACAGAGACAGTAATGTTGTAACAATAATTACTCTCAAATGACAGTAACTAGTAATCTATAATGAATTTTACATTTTGAAAGTAACTTGCCTAACACAAACAGACTTCGCTTCACATGTTGCACGCAAGACGCTTCAAATAAAACAATGTCACCCATGATTTCCTTGTGTCATTTTATCAACGTCATTTATTTGAGGAACTCAAATCAATAATTTTGTTTTAATATCTCTGTTGATGTACTGTCTAATCTATTTTGTCTAGAAAAACTTTGTTTGCAAATGTTTTCTTGAATGTTGTGCGATTCAGTGAGAAAATGAATTAAAACCCCTTAAAATGTATCAAATCAATTCAAGATACCAATTTCATCGCAATCAGCATGTGACATCATTACTCCCATGTTTTATGGGCTTTAAAGCCGTTGGATGGAAACACACTTTCACCAGCTTTATTCACACAAGTTTTTTACCGAACTTCAGATAATTCGGCAAGTGGATGGAAAATTAGCTGGTGTGGAGATTCAATGTAGGAATTTTGAATAAGGAACAAAGAAGAGAGAAAGTAAAAGCAGAAATAAAGAGATGTATTGAGGAAAATTATAATGGAGAGGTGGTTCTGATGGTATTGTTGGATGCCATGAAGACAGTCATTAGGGGAAAGCTGAAGCAGCACACGTAAAAAGGGGTAAATTAAAGGCATACAAAAAATATCCAGTGAATCTGTGAGAATTGTAACAGGAATTTCATAATACAAGTGATACAAAAACTTATCAACAGATCAAGATATTGAAAGTAAAGATAAATGACTTGCTAGGGATGAGCGAGTACAGCATTATCTGTATCTGTATCTGTAGTTGTTTACCACATGAATTATCTGTATCCGGATCCGTACTCGGACTGGGCGGGGCCTAAACCGGAAGTGGTCAGATTTAAACCGGAAGTGGGTCGGGTTCTCTTGAAATCTGCGGGGCTTTAACCGGTATGTTATTTAAGCATGCAATTGATATGAGTTGATCAAAAATTTTAATATTTATTGCTGATTTGAAAACTATTTACATGACAGCATCAAGCTTCAGATCAATGGTGTTGTCATGGTAACAAACATACTATATACAGAACGTTTTGCAACACTGAATACAACACATGCCGTTGCAATTATGAAGTAAAATTTAATGAACAAGAGTTTTCATACACAATATAACTTTCTTTTTTTTAACTTTTTATTTTTTTATGATCAGTGTGATTTTTTTTTGGTTCTTTTTTTTTTTACACCAGGTGTGTGTGTGTGTGTGTGTGTGTGTGTGTGTGTGTGTGAGTAAGAGAGAGACACAGAGAGAGAGGGGGGGGGGCAGCTGACAGTAAAAAAAATAATAATCTCCGATGGCAGAGACGCGACGGGAGTTGCATTTAACCGAGCAGCATGTGTGATTATCACAGAACGCTGCGCGGCCAGTTGAGGGGTTGTATTCAATCCGAGCACGGATATTGACTCATATTACTCGTAAAATACTTGTACTCGGCAAAAGTGCTTTATCCGTACCGGATACTCGTTTACTCGGATCACTCCTATGACTTGCTATCGGAAGAAGCTGAAAAAAATTCAATGAAGAAGGCTACTAAATTGCTAGCGAAACAAATGCCAAAAACAACAAGTACTGAGCAACATATATAAAATCAGAGATCCAAATTCAAATGAGTTAACCCACAACCCAGAGGCGATTGAGAAAACCTTCCGGATATACTATGAGGTATTATATACACATGAATTGATTGTGAATTGGAAAATTTTGTATCAAGTGCTAGAACCATTTGGGTTTAACAAGTTTGTTCGCTCTCTTTGTAGAACCGTTGGTGCAGTTCAACAGAACGAAGAACTGGAGGGAGTAATGGTGAACAGAACACAAAGTAGGACTTTTTGCTGATGATATCATAGCCTTCATAGAAAAACCGAACAAAGAGATCCAGAATTCATATCATCTTGACTGGAACCCAAAGAAATTAAAATATCTGATGGTATACATCACTAAAGGATTGTATAAAGAAAATGATGACAAGATAAGCCAAGAGATACAAAAAGACATGGGAAGATGGGCTACTCTGCCGCTAGATTTTAACTCGAGAATTGAAATAAAACAAATGTGCTACC
The DNA here is from genome assembly GCF_013103735.1 of Etheostoma cragini. Lineage (NCBI taxonomy): Eukaryota > Metazoa > Chordata > Actinopteri > Perciformes > Percidae > Etheostoma > Etheostoma cragini. The sequence continues at coordinate 17,179,535 of NC_048429.1, forward strand.
TAGGCTTCTCTATCTATTTAACCCTTGTGTTGTCCTCCAAGGTCAAAACTTAAAAAAAAAAAATTTTGACACAATTTTACGGCTTTTTTAGGCTTTTTTTCAACATTTTCTTCATTTTTTGTGAGACTACCGTGCTTTACACATCACTAACACCAATATATTACCACTACTTTTCTTTTTCAAATTCATGGTCAAGAAACCTTATTTATATTAAATTATATCATTTTTGGTCTTCCATCAAAGTTTTTTGGGGGGGGAAATAACACCCAAAATTCAGTAAAGTAGTGATTGATCCTTCAGATTTATATTGAACCATCCATGTAATATTTGGACAATTTGGATGAAAAAAAATCCCAAATTTCTGATGTAGAGACTTTTAAGAATGGGTCAAATTTGACCCGAGGACAACAAGAGGGTTAACTCTCTACTAGTAGAAGTCCCTCAAACCCAGTTTGTGACCTGGAACAAATAAATATCAAGGTTAGATCATGCACATGTATTTTGGAAATGCAATAAGGTACAACTGTTTTGGAAGACAGTACACAAAACTTTGCAAGAGGTGTTGGGATATGAGACATCTATGTGTTGTAATGTACTAATTGTGTAATCTCACAGAGGAAAATGTGCATGCAGGGAATAGGTACTTGGTAAAAATATTGTTAATAGCTGGTAAAAAACGCTATCACAAGGAAGTGGGGTAGAGTGGATCCTCTGACTCATCCAATGGATGAAGATAATAGAAGAAATCTATGTAATGGAAAAATTTACACATTGCTTGAGACTGCAAGAAACACAGCTGGAGGACAAATGGCTGAAATGGACATTTCTCAAGACCTTGAACAGCAACAAAGACTATTGAAAGAACATTAGATGCAGAGGATGAAATTGAGAAAACTAATGAATGAACAAGAAGGAATGCAACTCCCAACAGGACTAAGTAGTTAGTTACTGTTTTTTTGTGTAGCTTTGTTTGTTACAAAATGTGAAAAATAAGTAAAAACCTAAGTGAAAAGAGAAATACACGAATAGTTACACTTCGGTAAAAGAAAATAATTACTTAAACAAGGCAGTGTCAAAATAAATGATGCATTCTGCACAATCAAAACATAACTAACCCCATCATTTGGAAGAGTTGTGATATTTTGAGAAAAATAAAGTAATAATGTGACAAGAATAAAGTCGCAATCTTTTCAGGAAATAATCCACCTGCACCAAAGTCCAATGTGCATAATGTGATTTTTCTGCTGATACGGTAGATCCCAGACCTTTTGACACACTCAGAGCCCCGTTTGAGACTCTGGTCTCTGAATGAGACAAAGTTTAGGGAAGCGGCTGAACACTGCTTTGCATCGGAGGTGGAAAACCAAAACTACTGCAGAAATACATGGGGCGTTTCTCAATATGTGTTCTTCTATGGACTTGTGTTCTTGTGTTCTTGTGAAACGTCATGTTTGGTGGCC